>NC_053024.1:201578868-201739896 GCF_003073215.2 Triticum urartu | reverse complement strand
ATAAGGAGAAGATTGAGGCTCTAACTAAAGAACTAAACACTCTTAAGTTAGCTCATGAAACTATCTTCGAAGATCATCGAGAACTTTTAAGAGCTCATGAGAAATTACGCTTTGAAAAGCTCAATCTTGAGCAAGAGCATGAGTTCTTAAAAGCAATCAATGATGATCTCCGCAAGAAAAGTTCTTCTTACATTGCCAAGCGTTTACTCTTATCCACTTACATGCCTCAAGTCAAGTCTAGTAACAAGAACAAGAAAGATTCTTCCTCTAGCAGTAACAATGATCATGCTAAATCCAATATTGTTGCTTCTAGTAGTTCTCTTGATTCCACTAATGATTCTCTTAGCCAAGTTACACTTGAGCAAGAAAATAGCTTATTGAAGGGAATTATAGAGAAAGGAGTGTACAAAAGCCTTGCCGGGAGTAAGCAATTCGAGGAAATTGTGCGCAAGCAAGGAATGCACCGGAAGAATCAAGGTGTTGGTTTTGAATGAAAGTTCAATGCCAATGGAGTTGAGTGGGAAGAAGATCAATACCCCAAGACAAAGTTTGTTCCTCAACAAGAGAAGTATGATACTTCTTTCAAGGGGACACAAGCTCAAGATGATCTTCCACCACAAGACTACAAGCAAAAAGGCAAGGACAAGCTTCAAGAGGAAATTGATGCATTTGAAGAAGCTCCTAAGACCTTAGTCAAGTGGATTCCCAAGACTACTTCAAGTTCCACTTCATCAAGTACGACTACAACTCCAAGGATTCCCATCAAGATGGTGTGGATCCAAAAGAAGAAGAACTAGAGAGTTCTTGAGGGTGACTCCGCCAACATACTTCACTCTTATCATTTTGGAAAGAACAAGTGCAATCAACTTCCACATCTTGCACTAGTTCAAGGAGTCACAAACCCTCTTGTTGGTAAGACAAGGGACAAGGTAACCTAAAAGTTTTCATGGACATCATCTTGTGTGTGCATCACTCTATGTCTATGGATATCCTTGTTTGTTCCTTGTGGGACTAACCCATGTAGGTATTGAAAGTGCAATTCACTCAAATGGATAGCTCCAAGTGATCTACATCAACATTGAGCATCCACATCTTCAACATCTACATGAAGTCATCATCGACAAAACCCGAGGTTAGTTCATCCCTCTAAGGGGGGATATCACATCTAGGGGGAGCTTTACTCTAAGACTTGAGCTAAAGCAACTCTAAAGATGTGAACACAACAATGCTTTATGTAAAAGTGGTAACCCCACTTGAGCTTAAACGATGAGTATGACCTATGATCAAGTGTTCTCACTTGACTCCTAAGTCAATATACTCATATATAGATGACCTTGTCATCGCAAATTGCTTGATAGATGCTAGTATTGGTTGTGCATGCCTTGTCACATATTTCATTTGCCATCTTATTGTGTGAGCATGCTGGTTGCTTATTTTACTAATTCGAGGACATCCACTTGTTGTTTTGATTGTTTGGTTTTATTTCCTTTTGCCAAGTGGATGGACAAGAATGCCTAAGAACCTCCTCTAGCTATCTATGCTTTTCTCGTCTCAAACTCTATTCATGCTACATCACAAAATTTGATCAAGTTAGATTCGAACCACTCTGTGTGAGGAGCGCTCGGAGTCCCCGATTCGTCATAGACTTAAACTTCCAAAACCTCTTTATGATTCTCGGTCTGACCGATACCCTACTTTCGGTCCTACCGAGATCATTAAGTTGATCTAGGTTTTCGATCTCGGTGCAACCGATTTGAACCATTCGGTCACACCGAGTTGCAACAACTGTATACAGTTTTGCTTCTCGGTGCCACCGAGTTGTTCCACTCGGTCACACCGACAGGGTCGGGCTATATATAGTTACGGGCAAAAATTTGGAAATTTCTCCGAACCCCTTCGCCCGCGCGATAGCCTGCTCTGCCAACTTGGTCTCCGGATCGTCTCCTCACGGCCAGCCGCCTCCAGTCGCTGGTCTCCATCGCCGTCAACGGAATTTCAACCCCGCCGTTGCCGCCGTAGCGAGTCTCCGCCGAACTAGGGTATGGACTCGATCTTTGTGCTATTCCCCAATCCGATTCTTAGCACATTGTGATCATCATGATTCTTGCCACGTTTGTTAAACTTCTATCCAGTCAATGAACTCGTAGATTAGGTTTAATTCGAAAATTTTAGGGTTAGGTTTCCGCCGAAACCATCTCGGACCCACCGAGTTGAAAAACTCGGTCCCACCGATTTGGCTTATGACATTGCATAAGTGAGACTCGATCTGACCGAGAATTACTTATCGGTGTGACCGATTTTGGAACTCTGTGAAACCCTAGCAGTCTCGGTGCCACCGAACTGTGACTCGGTCTGACCGAGTTCACTAGTTTAGGTGCCAAAACTGCTTCGGTATCACCGAGTTTAGAAATTGGTAGATCTGAGATGCTTTCAGTGGGAAACTAAAACTAAGTTTTTGAATTATTCTTTTGCAAAAATCTCTGCATTTTGTGATGCTTATCCACTCTATCTCATCTATAACCTATTCACAGGGTCAGCAGTCAGAGTTTGCATCATGTCAGACCAAAGTGATAGCCAGAACTTGTCAGAGCAGCAAGTGCAGATGAGTGAGGGCACTAGTCCCTCAAGTTCCTCAGATGATGGCAGCAGGAGCACCCCTAGCAATCTGCCTAAAGCTGCCACAAGACAGAGAAAGAAGAGAACCTCAGACTCAGAAGATGAGGATTATGTGGCAGAAGAGGAAGCAACTTCCAAGAGAGTTGAGCCAGCACAGGGCATAAAACCAGGGATGAAGATCAAAAGGCCAGCAGGCAGGCAGCCTATGTCAAAGGCCAGAGCTTCAACTGAGAAGCCCACTCCCATTGAGCTAGTTGCTGCTGAAGGCAAGAAGAGGAAAGAAAGGGTGAAGAAAACTGTAGCCAGAGTGCTTGGCAAGGCTTCCATCATGGAAGATGAGGAGGAAGAAGAAGAGGTAGCTGCACCAGCACCTAAGGCACCCAAGTTGATGGGTGATGCCATAAGAACAGGGGCAGCTGCTTCCAAGGCCAAGCCAGCTCCAAAGCCAAAGCCAAAGAGGAACACAAGAAGCATCCCAGCTACTGAGAAGAACAAGGCCCCAGTGCCTGAAGCTGCAGAAGAAGAAGAGAATGTTCTTAGAAAGCTCAAGCCCAAGATCCCAGACCACAACGATGCTCATCCTGTGGCTGAGGATATGAAACTCAGGAGAGATTCAGGGCTCCGGAAGTGGAGAGAAGCAGACCTGTATGCTTCAAGGAGAAGGACTGCAGTTGACTACAGGTTTCACACCAAGGAGCAGCAAGACTTTTATGAGACAGTGCTGCTAGACAAGAAGCCAATTGTCTGTGATATGAGATGGGTTGATTGGCAATACATCAAGGACAACGAAGAGTACTACCCTGGAGTGTAGGACAGCTTCAAGGCATGTGGAGTAGAGGACTTTGTTGGGCAGAAGCTCACAAAGTGGAACGAGGAACTCATCATGCAGTTCTACTCCACAACCCATTTCTATCCAGATGGCAGGATTGTATGGATGTCAGAGGGTACGAGGTACCAGTCTACAGTTGCTGAATGGGCTCAGCTGATTAATGCCCCAGAAGAGCATGACGATGACTTGGACATTTATGCCAAGAAGAAGATGGACCACAACTCAATGTCAAACATGTACAAGGAGATTCCAAATGAAGCACTTGATACGTTCAAGTTTGGCTCAGTACACTATCTTCTGTCAGGGCTGCCAACCATCAACTGGATTCTTAGGCACACCCTATTGCCCAAGTCTGGAGATCACAAGATGATCAGGGGCCACGCGATCAACTTGCTTCATATCTTTGACGTGCCACAGAAATTCAAAGTCATGAGCCTTATGATTGAAACAATCAAGAGGACAGCAGCAGACTAGAAGAGGAGCTGTGGATATGCCCCACAGATTCAGGAGCTTATCAACTCTAAGATGGGCATGGGCATATACTTATTGGACAAGGAACACCTGCCCATCCGTCCAGACTTTGAAGATAATCAAGTGGTTATGACTGAGAATGAGCCATCATCTGCCCAAGCACAAGCCAAGAAAGAGAAGGCGAGGAAGGAGAAAACTGCCAAGATGCCTACTCAAGAGGAGGCATCTGAATATTTCCTGAAAACCAAACAAGAGCAGCTTGGTTACTTGATTGCATCCACCCTGCGGATTGAGCAAGGACTAGCCACCCTAACTCAGAACCAGGCAAGCTTAGAGAGGATCATGGAACAAAAGTTCTATGACTTGGATGTCAAAGTGACAGAGATTCAGACTGCAGTGGAGCAGCTCCAGGATGACATGCAGGAGAGGAGAGGAAAGACTACAACTGATGCCTTTGCCAGAGTGCCACGAGGTCCGAGGTCGTCTGCAGTGCCAGTTGCTGACCCCAGAGCCACCACGTCTGCACCAGCTACAGCCTCAGTTCCACCAGCTCCAGCGTCCACTTCAGCCTCGACTCCGACCACGTCTGCAGAAGGCTTCGTCCTTGGAGTGCTCCGGACTCCACCACCACCTGAAGATCAAGCCTGAGTGTCGACTTAGCACTATGCATTTTCTAGGAACTTTTTGGTAACTTGTTGCCAAAGGGGGAGAAAATGTATAGATCATAGGCTTCAAGAGAGAGTGTTGCTTTTATTCTCTCTTGTTTTATTTGGTGGTTTTTCGAACCTTGTTTGCTTTTGTGTGAGATACTATGTCATTGCTCGTGAGACATTGATGATCATGTGTTTGATCATAAGCTACACTTAATGTTTGCTTAATATTATCATCTTATCTATCTTATGTGATCATTCACTATTCTTGGTGATGAGTGCATGTATTTCATTCTTATCATTTTAAGCGCTCCACCAAGATGTATGTGACATGGAAGAGTAACCCATGACTCTAACTCTTTGTGCATTTGCAGTCCAAAGCAAATTTTAAATATGCACAAATTTAGGGGGAGCTCTTGTCACATACTTCTCAAAGCGACGATATATTTCATGCTTATTATCATTTGTTGAAGCTTTGATCTATATGTTGTCATCAATTACCAAAAAGGGGGAGATTTAAAGTGCAACTATCCCTAGGTGGTTTTGGTAATTCATAACAACATATAGCTCATTGAGCTAATGCTATTCCAAGATGACTATTTCAGGAAAGCTCAATGATTGGCATGGCATGGATGTGAAAGTGGAACCCTCAAAATGCTAAGGACAAAGGATTGTCTCAAGCTCAAAAGCTCAAGACTCTTCATTTTATATTTTAGTGATCCAAGATCACATTGAGTCTTTAGGAAAAGCCAATACTATCAAGGAGGGATGAGGTGTTGCTTAATGAGCCTTTTGCTTCATGTGCTTAGTGATATGCTCCAAAACCCTCAACTACTTTCCCATATCCACATATGACCTAAACCCTTAGCCAAACTCGGTCCTACCGATTCTTTCTATCCGGCGCCACCGAGTTTCACTTGTCATAAGCCACTGCCAAACCCTAGCAATTCGGTTCTACCGATAGGGATCTCGGTCTCACCCAGATGGGATTGCAAACTCTCTGTTTCCCTTTCGTAACTTTTCGGTCTCACCGAAAGAGCGAATCGGTCCCACCGAGATTGCAGTGTAAACTCTATGTTTCCTTTTTGTAACTTTTCGGTCTCACCGAAAGAGCAAATTGGTCCCACCGAGTTTACCTGACCAACTCTCTGGTTAGCTTATTACCAAACTCGATCTCACCGAGTTTGTGTAATCGGTCTCACCGAGATTATGTTATGCCCAAACCCTAACCATATCGGTCCTACCGAGTTGCATGTCAGTCCCACCGAAAATCTCTAACGGCCACTAGGTTTACCTCTTTGGTCCGACCGAGTTTGTTGATTCGGTCCCACCGAGATTGGAAAACTGTGTGTAACGGTTGGATTTTGTGTGGAGGCTATATATACCCCTCCACCTCCTCTTCATTCGTGGAGAGAGCCATCATAACACATACACAATTCCAACTCATATGTTCTGAGAGAGAACCACCTACTCATGTGTTGAGACCAAGATATTCCATTCCTACCATATGAATCTTGATCTTTAGCCTTCCCCAAGTTGCTTTCCACTCAAATCTTCTTTCCACAAAATCCAAATCCTATGAGAGAGAGTTGAGTGTTGGGGAGACTATCATTTGAAGCACAAGAGCAAGGAGTTCATCATCAACACACCATTTGTTACTTCTTGGAGAGTGGTGTCTCCTAGATTTGCTAGGTGTCACTTGGGAGCCTCCGACAAGATTGTGGAGTTGAACCAAGGAGTTTGTAAGGGCAAGGAGATCGCCTACTTCGTGAAGATCTACCGCTAGCGAGGCAAGTCCTTCGTGGGCGATGGCCATGGTGGGATAGACAAGGTTGCTACTTCGTGGACCCTTCGTGGGTGGAGCCCTCCGTGGACTCGCGCGACCATTACCCTTCGTGGGTTGAAGTCTCCATCAACGTGGATGTAGGATAGCACCACCTATCCGAACCACGGGAAAAACATCCGTGTCTCCAATTGCGTTTGAATTCTCCAAACCCTTCCCTTTACATTCTTGCAAGTTGCATGCTTTACTTTCCGCTGCCAATATACTCTTTGCATGCTTGCTTGAATTGTGATGATTGCTTGACTTGTCGTACAATAGCTAAAATCTGCCTAGAACTAAAATTGGGAAAAGGTTAAGTTTTTATTTGGTTAAGTAGTCTAATCACCCCCCCTCTAGACATACTTTCGATCCTACAAGTGGTATCAGAGCTTTGGTCTCCATTTGCTTTGTTCTCCATAGCTTTTGGTGGTCATAGCCTTGGTTTCACAACCTAGGAGAGTATGGCGTCTGGCGAGGGAAATTATCACCGTAGAGGTCCTTACTTTGATGGTACTAATTTTGCTAGTTGGAAGCATAAAATGAAAATGCATATTCTTGGACATAACCCTGCCGTTTGGGCTATTGTGTGTGTTGGTTTGCAAGGTGACTTCTTTGATGGGAAAGAACCAAACCGTGAAGCTACCGCGGATGAGTTGAAGATGTTGCAATACAATGCTCAAGCTTGTGATATTCTCTTCAACGGATTGTGCCCCAAAGAATTCAACAAAATCAGCCGTCTTGAGAATGCAAAGGAAATTTGGGACACTTTGATTGATATGCACGAAGGTACCGACTCCGTCAAGGAATCCAAGTTGGATGTGCTTCAATGAAGGATGGTGAAGGTGTCGCTGAAATGTACTCTAGGCTTGCTCTGATCACAAATGAGATTGTCGGCTTAGGAAGTGAAGAGATGACCGATAGATTCATCATCCAGAAGATTCTAAGAGCCTTGGATGGAAAATATGATACCGTGTGCACATTGATCCAAATGATGCCCAATTACAAAGATCTCAAGCCAACGGAGGTGATTGGAAGAATTGTTGCTCATGAGATGTCACTTAAGGATAAAGAGGAACTTCACAACAAATCAAGTGGTGCCTACAAAGCCTCATGTGAAGCCCCTACATCATCAAGTGAGAAACAAAACTTCAATGAAGAATTGAGCTTAATGGTGAAGAACTTCAACAAGTTCTACAAGAGTAGAAGCAAAGATAGAAGCTTCAAGTCAAGGTCCTACAATGACAAAAGATCTTGTAGTCGAGAGCGAAACTGCTACAGTTGTGGAAGACCCAGACACTATTCCAATGAGTGTACGGCTCCCTACAAGAGAAGAGAAGATTCTCCAAAAAGAAGAAGCAAAGAATCACCACCAAGAGAGAGAAGGAGTAGAGATGATCGTTATGAACGAAGATACTCACGGAGAAGCAAGGATTCAGAAAGGAAGGAAAAATCATCAAGGAGCTACACAAAACGAAGACATCAAGCTCATGTTGGTGAATGGGTATCCGGCTCCGACTCCGACAGCCACTCCGAGAGAAGTTATCACTCCAACTCCGAAGATACTCAAGATGAAGGTGTTGCCGGTCTAGCACTTGTGTCAACCAACTCCTACGACATATTTGACTCACCAAATGAAGGAATTGGAAGATGCTTCATGGCCAAAGGTCCTAAGGTAACACACTCCGAGTATGTTGATTTCAATAGTGATGAAGATGACTTGTTAGGTGATGATTTTCTTGTTGACAACTCTAGTGATGAATACTATGATGAAACGTCAATTAATCATGCTAATCAAGATAAAACGAATGAAAATGATAAGGAGAAGATTGAGGCTCTAACTAAAGAACTAAACACTCTTAAGTTAGCTCATGAAACTATCTTCGAAGATCATCGAGAACTTTTAAGAGCTCATGAGAAATTACGCTTTGAAAAGCTCAATCTTGAGCAAGAGCATGAGTTCTTAAAAGCAATCAATGATGATCTCCGCAAGAAAAGTTCTTCTTACATTGCCAAGCGTTTACTCTTATCCACTTACATGCCTCAAGTCAAGTCTAGTAACAAGAACAAGAAAGATTCTTCCTCTAGCAGTAACAATGATCATGCTAAATCCAATATTGTTGCTTCTAGTAGTTCTCTTGATTCCACTAATGATTCTCTTAGCCAAGTTACACTTGAGCAAGAAAATAGCTTATTGAAGGGAATTATAGAGAAAGGAGTGTACAAAAGCCTTGCCGGGAGTAAGCAATTCGAGGAAATTGTGCGCAAGCAAGGAATGCACCGGAAGAATCAAGGTGTTGGTTTTGAATGAAAGTTCAATGCCAATGGAGTTGAGTGGGAAGAAGATCAATACCCCAAGACAAAGTTTGTTCCTCAACAAGAGAAGTATGATACTTCTTTCAAGGGGACACAAGCTCAAGATGATCTTCCACCACAAGACTACAAGCAAAAAGGCAAGGACAAGCTTCAAGAGGAAATTGATGCATTTGAAGAAGCTCCTAAGACCTTAGTCAAGTGGATTCCCAAGACTACTTCAAGTTCCACTTCATCAAGTACGACTACAACTCCAAGGATTCCCATCAAGATGGTGTGGATCCAAAAGAAGAAGAACTAGAGAGTTCAGTTGATTGAATCCTCGACATCGTGGTTCATCCGATGAGATCATCGTGGAGCATGTGGGAGCCAACATGGGTATCCAGATCCCGCTGTTGGTTATTGACCGGAGAGTCGTCTCGGTCATGTCTGCTTGTCTCCCGAACCCGTAGGGTCTACACACTTAAGGTTCGGTGACGCTAGGGTTGTGAAGATATGTATATGCAGTAACCCGAATGTTGTTCGGAGTCCCGGATGAGATCCCGGACGTCACGAGGAGTTCCGGAATGGTCCGGAGGTAAAGAATTATATATAGGAAGTGCTGTTTCGGCCATCGGGACAAGTTTCGGGGTCACCGGTATTGTACCGGGACCACCGGGAGGGTCCCGGGGGTCCACCGGGTGGGGCCACCTATCCCGGGGGGCCCCATGGGCTGAAGTGGGAGGGAACCCAGCCCATAGTGGGCTGGGGCGCCACCCCCCAAGGGCCCATGCGGCTAGGGTTGGAGGGGAAACCCTAGAAGGGGCGCCCCCTTGCTTGGGGGGCAAGCCCCCCACCCTAGGCCGCCCCCCCTAGTAGATCCATCTACTAGGGCCGCCCCCCCTTGGAACCCCTATATATAGTGGGGGAGAGGAGGGACTTCATACACCAGCCCCTGGCGCCTCCCTCTCTCCCCGTTACGTCTCTCTCTCGTAGTATAGGCGAAGCCCTGCTACTGTGACGCCCTGCATCCACCACCACGCCGTCGTGCTGCTGGATCTTCATCAACCTCTCCTTTCCCCTTGCTGGATCAAGAAGGAGGAGACGTCTCCTGTCCCGTACGTGTGTTGAACGCGGAGGTGCCGTCCGTTCGGCGCTTGGTCATCGGTGATTTGGATCACGTCGTGTTCGACTACATCATCACCATTCTTTGAACGCTTCCGCACGCGATCTACAAAGGTATGTAGATGCATCCGATGACTCATTGCTAGATGAACTCCTAGATGGATCTTGGTGAAACGAGTAGGAAAATTTTTGTTTTCTGCAACGTTCCCCAACAGTGGCATCATGAGCTAGGTCTATGGGTAGTTCTTCTTGCGCGAGTAGAACACAATTTGTTGTGGGCGTAGATTTGTCAACTTTCTTGCCGCTACTAGTCTTTTCTTGCTTCAGCGGTATTGTGGGATGAAGCGGCCCGGACCAACCTTACACGTACGCTTACGTGAGACCGGTTCCACCGACTAACATGCACTAGTTGCATAAGGTGGCTGGCGGGTGTCTGTCTCTCCCACTTTAGTTGGAGCGGATTCGATGAAAAGGGTCCTTATGAAGGGTAAATAGAAGTTGACAAATCACGTTGTGGCTTTAATGTAGGTAAGAAGACGTTCCTGCTAGAACCCTAATTCAGCCACGTAAAACTTGCAACAACAATTAGAGGACGTCTAACTTGTTTTTGCAGCAAGTGGTTTGTGATATGATATGGCCAAAGTTGTGATGAATGATGAATGATCTATATGTGATGTATGAGATGTTCATGCTATTGTAATAGGAATCACGACTTGCATGTCGATGAGTATGACAACCGGCAGGAGCCATAGGAGTTGTCTTTATTCTTTTATATGACCTGCGTGTCATTGAGAAACGCCATGTAAATTACTTTACTTTATTGCTAAACGCGTTAGCCATAGTAGTAGAAGTAATAGTTGGCGAGCAACTTCATGGAGACACGATGATGGAGATCATGATGATGGAGATCATGGTGTCAAACCGGTGACAAGATGATCATGGAGCCCCAAGATGGAGATCAAAGGAGCTATGTGATATTGGCCATATCATGTCACGTTTATTATTTGATTGCATGTGATGTTTATCATGTTTTGCATCTTGTTTACTTAGAACGACGGTAGTAAATAAGATGATCCCTCATAACAATTTCAAGAAGTGTTCTCCCCTAACTGTGCACCGTTGCTAAAGTTCGTCGTTTCTAAGCACGCCGTGATGATCGGGTGTGATGGATCCTTACGTTCACATACAACGGGTGTTGACGAGCCTAGCATGTACAGACATGGCCTCGGAACACATGCAAAACAGTTAGGGTTAACTTGACGAGCCTAGCATGTACAGACATGGCCTCGGAACACAGAAGACCGAAAGGTCGAGCATGAGTCGTATAGAAGATACGATCAACATGAAGATGTTCACCGACGTTGACTAGTCCGTCTCACGTGATGATCAGACACGGTCTAGTTAACTCGGATCATGTAATACTTAGATGACTAGAGGATGTCTAATCTAAGTGGGAGTTCATCAATAATTTGATTAGATGAACTTAATTATCATGAACTTAGTCTAAAATCTTTGCAATATGTCTTGTAGATCAAATGGCCAACGTAGTCCTCAACTTCAACGCGTTCCTAGAGAAAACCAAGCTGAAAGACGATGGCAGCAACTATACGGACTGGGTCCGGAACCTGAGGATCATCCTCATAGCTGCCAAGAAAGATTATGTCCTAGAAGCACCGCTAGGTGATCCACCCGTCCCACAAAACCAAGACGTTATGAACGCTTGGCAGACACGTGTTGACGACTACTCCCTCGTTCAGTGCGGCATGCTTTACAGCTTAGAGCCGGGGCTCCAAAAGCGTTTTGAGAGACATGGAGCATATGAGATGTTCGAAGAGCTGAAAATGGTTTTTCAAGCTCATGCCCGGATCGAGAGATATGAAGTCTCCGATAAGTTCTTCAGCTGTAAGATGGAGGAAAATAGTTCTGTCAGTGAGCACATACTCACTATGTCTGGGTTACATAACCGCTTGTCTCAGCTGGGAGTTAATCTCCCGGATGATGCGGTCATTGACAGAATCCTCCAGTCGCTTCCACCAAGCTACAAGAGCTTTGTGATGAACTTCAACATGCAGGGGATGCAAAAGACCATTCCTGAGTTGTTCTCAATGCTGAAATCAGCGGAGGTAGAAGTCAAGAAGGAACATCAAGTGTTGATGGTCAATAAAACCACTAAGTTCAAGAAGGGCAAGGGTAAAAAGAACTCCAAGAAGGACGGCAAGGGAGTTGCCGCGCCTGGCAAACAAGCTGCCGGGAAGAAGCCAAAGAATGGACCCAAGCCCGAGACTGAGTGCTTTTATTGCAAGGGAAGTGGTCACTGGAAACAGAACTGCCCCAAATACTTAGCGGACAAGAAGGCCGGCAACACCAAAGGTATATTTGATATACATGTAATCGATGTGTACCTTACCAGTACTCGTAGTGACTCCTGGGTATTTGATACCGGTGCCGTTGCTCATATTTGTAACTCACAGCAGGAGCTGCGGAATAAACGGAGACTGGCGAAGGACGAGGTGACGATGCGCGTCAGGAATGGTTCCAAGGTCGATGTGATCGCCGTCGGCACGCTGCCTCTACATTTACCTATGGGATTAGTTTTAAACCTCAATAATTGTTATTTAGTGCCAGCTTTGAGCATGAACATTGTATCGGGATCTCGTTTAATTCGAGATGGCTACTCATTTAAATCTGAGAATAATGGTTGTTCCATTTATATGAGAGATATGTTTTATGGTCATGCTCCTATGGTGAATGGTTTATTCTTAATGAATCTCGAGCGTATTGCTACACATATTCATAGTGTGAGTACCAAAAGATGTAAGGTTGATAATGATAGTCCCACATACTTGTGGCACTGCCGCCTTGGTCACATAGGTGTCAAACGCATGAAGAAGCTCCATGCAGATGGACTTTTAGAGTCTCTTGATTATGAATCATTTGACACGTGCGAACCATGCCTCATGGGTAAGATGACCAAGACTCCGTTCTCAGGAACAATGGAGCGAGCAACCAACTTATTGGAAATCATACATACTGATGTGTGCGGTCCAATGAGTGTTGAGGCTCGCGGTGGCTATCGTTATGTTCTCACCCTCACTGATGATTTGAGTAGATATGGATATGTCTACTTAATGAAACACAAGTCTGAAACCTTTGAAAAGTTCGAGGAATTTCAGAGTGAGGTTGAAAATCAACGTGACAGGAAAATCAAGTTTCTACGATCAGATCGTGGAGGAGAATACTTGAGTCACGAGTTTGGCACACACTTAAGAAAATGTGGAATAGTTTCACAACTCACGCCGCCTGGAACACCTCAGCGTAACGGTGTGTCCGAACGTCGTAATCGCACTCTATTAGATATGGTGCGATCTATGATGTCTCTTGCCGATTTACCACTATCTTTTTGGGGCTATGCTTTAGAGACTGCCGCATTCACTTTAAATAGGGCTCCGTCGAAATCCGTTGAGACGACACCGTATGAATTATGGTTTGGGAAGAGACCTAAGCTGTCGTTTCTAAAAGTTTGGGGATGCGATGCTTATGTGAAGAAACTTCAACCTGAGAAGCTCGAACCCAAGTCGGAAAAATGCGTCTTCATAGGATACCCAAAAGAAACTATTGGGTACACCTTCTACCTCAGATCCGAAGGCAAGATCTTTGTTGCCAAGAATGGGTCCTTTCTGGAGAAAGAGTTTCTCTCGAAAGAAGTAAGTGGGAGGAAAGTAGAGCTTGATGAAGTATTACCTCTTGAACCGGAAAATGGCGCAACTCAAGAAAATGTTCCTGAGGTGCCTGCACCGACTAGAGAGGAAGTTAATGATAATGATCAAGATACTTCTGATCAAGCTCCTACTGAAATTCGAAGGTCCACAAGGACATGTTCCGCACCAGAGTGGTACGGCAACCCTGTCTTGGAAATCATGTTGTTAGACAACGGTGAACCTTCGAACTATGAAGAAGCGATGGCGGGCCCGGATTCCGACAAATGGCTAGAAGCCATGAAATCCGAGATAGGATCCATGTATGAAAACGAAGTATGGACTTTGACTGACTTGCCCGTTGAACGGCGAGCCATAGAAAATAAATGGATCTTTAAGAAGAAGACAGACGCGGATGGTAATGTGACCATCTACAAAGCTAGGCTTGTCGCTAAGGGTTATCGACAAGTTCAAGGGGTTGACTACGATGAGACTTTCTCACCAGTAGCGAAGCTAAAGTCCGTCCGAATCATGTTAGCAATTGCCGCATTCTACGATTATGAGATATGGCAAATGGACGTCAAAACGGCATTCCTTAATGGTTTCCTTAAGGAAGAATTGTATATGATGCAGCCGGAAGGTTTTGTCGATCCTAAGAATGCTGACAAGGTGTGCAAGCTCCAACGCTCGATTTATGGGCTGGTGCAAGCATCTCGGAGTTGGAACATTCGCTTTGATGAGATGATCAAAGCATTTGGGTTTACACAGACTTATGGAGAAGCCTATGTTTACAAGAAAGTGAGTGGGAGCTCTGTAGCATTTCTCATATTATATGTAGATGACATACTATTGATGGGAAATGATATAGAACTCTTGGACAGCATCAAGGCCTACTTGAATAAGAGTTTTTCAATGAAGGACCTTGGAGAAGCTGCTTATATATTAGGCATCAAAAACTATAGAGATAGATCGAGACGCCTCATAGGTCTTTCACAAAGCACATACCTTGATAAGATATTGAAGAAGTTCAATATGGATCATTCTAAGAAGGGGTTCTTACCTGTGTTACAAGGTGTGAAATTGAGCTCAGCTCAATGTCCGACCACGGCAGAAGATATAGAAGAGATGAGTGTCATCCCCTATGCCTCGGCCATAGGGTCTATTATGTATGCCATGCTGTGCACCAGACCTGATGTAAACCTTGCCGTAAGTTTGGTAGGAAGGTACCAAAGTAATCCCGGCAAGGAACACTGGACAGCGGTCAAGAATATCCTGAAGTACCTGAAAAGGACTAAGGAAATGTTTCTCGTTTATGGAGGTGACGAAGAGCTCGTCGTAAAGGGTTACGTCGACGCTAGCTTCGACACAGATCTGGATGACTCTAAGTCACAAACTGGATACGTGTATATTATGAATGGTGGGGCAGTAAGCTGGTGCAGTTGCAAGCAAAGCGTCGTGGCGGGATCTACATGTGAAGCGGAGTACATGGCAGCCTCGGAGGCAGCACATGAAGCAATATGGGTGAAGGAGTTCATCACCGACCTAGGAGTCATACCCAATGCGTCGGGGCCGATCAAGCTCTTCTGTGACAACACTGGAGCTATTGCTCTTGCCAAGGAGCCCAGGTTTCACAAGAAGACAAGGCACATCAAGCGTCGCTTCAACTCCATTCGTGAAAATGTTCAAGATGGAGACATAGAGATTTGAAAAGTACATACGGACCTGAATGTAGCAGATCCGTTGACTAAACCTCTCCCTAAAGCAAAACATGATCAACACCAGAATTCCATGGGTGTTTGATTCATCACAATGTAACTAGATTATTGACTCTAGTGCAAGTGGGAGACTGTTGGAAATATGCCCTAGAGGCAATAATAAAAGCATTATTATTATATTTCCTTGTTCATGATAATTGTATTTATTCATGCTATAATTGTGTTATCCGGAAATCGTAATACATGTGTGAATAACAGACACCAACATGTCCCTAGTAAGCCTCTAGTTGACTAGCTCGTTGATCAACAGATAGTCATGGTTTCCTGACTATGGACATTGGATGTCATTGATAACGAGATCACATCATTAGGAGAATGATGTGATGGACAAGACCCAATCCTAAACATAGCACAAGATCGTATAGTTCGTTTGCTAGAGTTTTCCAATGTCAAAGTATCTTTTCCTTAGACCATGAGATCGTGTGACTCCCGGATACCGTAGGAGTGCTTTGGGTATACCAAACGTCACAACGTAACTAGGTGACTATAAAAGTATACTACGGGTATCTCCGAAAGTGTCTGTTGGGTTGACATGGATCAAGACTGGGATTTGTCACTCCGTATGACAGAGAGGTATCACCGGGCCCACTCGGTAATGCATCATCATAATGATCTCAAAGTGACCAAGTGTCTGGTCACGGGATCATGCATTACGGTACGAGTAAAGTGACTTGCCGGTAATGAGATTGAACGAGGTATTGGGATACCGACGATCGAATCTCGGGCTAGTAACATATCGATTGACAAAGGGAATTGCATACGGGGTTGATTGAATCCTCGACATCGTGGTTCATCCGATGAGATCATCGTGGAGCATGTGGGAGCCAACATGGGTATCCAGATCCCGCTGTTGGTTATTGACCGGAGAGTCGTCTCGGTCATGTCTGCTTGTCTCCCGAACCCGTAGGGTCTACACACTTAAGGTTCAGTGACGCTAGGGTTGTGAAGATATGTATATGCAGTAACCCGAATGTTGTTCGGAGTCCCGGATGAGATCCCGGACGTCACGAGGAGTTCCGGAATGGTCCGGAGGTAAAGAATTATATATAGGAAGTGCTGTTTCGGCCATCGGGACAAGTTTCGGGGTCACCAGTATTGTACCGGGACCACCGGGAGGGTCCCGGGGGTCCACCGGGTGGGGCCACCTATCCCGGGGGGCCCCATGGGCTGAAGTGGGAGGGAACCCAGCCCATAGTGGGCTGGGGCGCCACCCCCCAAGGGCCCATGCGGCTAGGGTTGGAGGGGAAACCCTAGAGGGGGCGCCCCCTTGCTTGGGGGGCAAGCCCCCCACCCTAGCCCCCCTGGCACCCCTATATATAGTGGGGGAGAGGAGGGACTTCATACACCAGCCCCTGGCGCCTCCTCTCTGCCCGTTACGTCTCTCTCTCGTAGTATAGGCGAAGCCCTGCTACTGTGACGCCCTGCATCCACCACCACGCCGTCGTGCTGCTGGATCTTCATCAACCTCTCCTTTCCCCTTGCTGGATCAAGAAGGAGGAGACGTCTCCCGTCCCGTACGTGTGTTGAACGTGGAGGTGCCGTCCGTTCGGCGCTTGGTCATCGGTGATTTGGATCACGTCGTGTTCGACTACATCATCACCGTTCTTTGAACGCTTCCGCACGCGATCTACAAAGGTATGTAGATGCATCCGATGACTCGTTGCTAGATGAACTCCTAGATGGATCTTGGTGAAACGAGTAGGAAAATTTTTGTTTTCTGCAACGTTCCCCAACACGAGTAGCTCGGCATCCTTTGTACTCTAAAAACGATATAGCGTTCGAAAATAAGCTCAATGGCATTTACCAGACATCCGCCAAGCATGGTGTCTGTCCTAGAGGTCGTCGACTGTGATGGCCTGGCTTATTAGGGATGATATACTACTCATATCAATAAGGAATTCCTTCTTTTCCGGTAGCCCATTCGGACAGAACTGGTGACCGATCGGGAAGTTGCTCCCGGGTGCGCATGAGTGAGAACAAAGTGCGTAGAAAAGACTAGTATTGATCTGTGGGGCCAGTCTAGATCCCGCCAGGAGTAACAACCACCGGCGGGTGTGTCCGGGGCGTTACAAGTTGGTATTAGAGCCGACCTTCGCGGTTACACGGATGGTTGCGGACAGGTGCGTGGTCATGTTGTTCATGACGTTTGTGACCCGTCATGGCACACGGTATGACACATGTACTGGACTGGAAGCACAGACGTATGTGCCAAGAGGGAATGTTCCTTTGGCCCGACGAGGACGTCGGTTCCTCTGAGTGGGGGTGTATGTGATGGCCTGGCTTATTAGGGATGATAGACTACTCATATCAATAAGGAATTCCTTCTTTTCCGGTAGCCCATTCAGACAGAACTCCAAAGTTAAGCATGCTCAGCTTGGAGTAGTGTCAGGATGGGTGACCGACCGGGAAGTTGCTTCCGGGTGCGCATGAGTGAGGACAAAGTGCGCAGAAAAGACTAGTATTGATCTGTGGGGCCAGTCTAGATCCCGCCAGGAGTAACGACCACCAGCGGATGTGTCCGAGGCATTACATCGACAGGGGGGGCGGAGTGTACTTAGGTACAAACGACTCCAGGGTGGACAGCGCCATCGCAGAGGCGAGCAGACGCGTCGGTGCTGGTTGCGGACGTCCGACAATGCCCATGTGGCGCCGGAGACGTATAACACAACGACAAAGGTGGAGGGTGCGGATGCAAAGTAAGGAGAAGAAGGGACATAGTGGAAGGAAATGAGACCGAGAGGGGAATTGGGTGGACCGGGGGTGTCAGACTCTGTTGTCCGAACTCCCGCTACCCCCACCCCCACACACATTGTCTCTAATTTACAGGAGAAAATACATCCCGACCGATCGACGGACCGATACAGACCCGCGATGATGGCTTTCATAGTCTGGACAGTGCGATTGAGACGGATGCAAACGGTTTAAGGGTCAACGTTGGAGCGTTGGAGATGCTCTAACCTCATTGGTTTTTTTGCATCATTTTGGGCCTTCCAAATGTGCCAAATCATTATTAGTACCACGAAAGCCATGGCCTCGCCGAAGGAAATCAAAAGTCAAGTGCGGTCGACCGTGTTGGAGTCTTGGAGATATAGCCGGCCAAACGGGTCGAGCTAGCTGGGCCGCCCAATAGCACGTAGTCACAGCACGGCCTAGGCACGACACCACCCAGGCTAAATGAGCTAGGCCCGACACGCAGCACGCCAGGGGTTGTGCTTGGGCTTGGAGGCTGGGCACGCGGGCCGACACGACACGACCCGTTTATTATTATTTTGTTTTTTTCTGAATTTTTTAAATATATTTACCATATATAATCAGCTTAATAGGCCTAAAATGGCCCAAATACAACCCATATGGCCAATTGTAAACAGACTGGCGTGCTAAACGGGTCAACGGGCCAGCCCGATTAGCTAAGCGGCCATGCCTGGGCTTGGAGGCGCAACACGTGGGCTCGCACGGCGCGGCCCGCTTACTAGGTGGATCCTATTTAACGCGCGCGTGCGTCCACGAGACGCGCTTTCGCTGAAGCGCAGGAGCACCTGCGTGCGAAGGGCCGCCGGCCCACTTCGTGAGTTAAGTGCCAGCAAACCGGTTTTGGGAACCTTCTAGAAGGTTCCATAAACCGGTTTCTTCCTTTTTTTCTCTTTTGTCGGTTTTCTGATTTGTCCTTTTTTTAATTCTGTTTCTTTTTTCTTTCTCTTTTTTATTTTATCCTTTTTCATTTTTATGTTCCTTTGTTTTAAAAAAAGTTTGAAATTCCATATTTTCTTCATGATTTCATAAAAAATTCATGGTTATTAAATTTTGTTCACAATTCAAAATTTGTTCAGCGTATATTACGGAAATGTTCAATGTATATTTAAAATTTGTTCAGCGTACATAAAAAAATGTTTAGTATGTATTTTAAAACTGTTCAGCGTATATTAGAAAAAATGTTCAATTTTTATTTTTAAATTATTCATCTTATTGGAATTTAGAAATTTCTCTTCATCATTCCAATAATTGTTCACATTTTAAAAGTTTGTTCAAATTTCAAAAATGTTCATAGTTTTAAATAGTGTTCGCGTTTGTAAAATTTTATGCATAATTTTCTATTTTTTTGTTACCGAGTTTTGAAAATTGTTCGAAAAAATTGAAAATATGTTCGGGACTTTAGAGCTCGCGCTGCATATAAACACGTAAAACGTTTCAGCCCGATTGGTAGGTTCTAGACTTCGCGAGTGGGACGTCACGAGTTCGATATCTGGCCACCACGTTTATTTTTGGCGATATTTTACGCGCTGGAGTTCCTGACCTCCAAATGGCCCGGCCCATGTGCATCTACCTTCGGCGAACGCACCTTCGTTTGACGCTAACGAGCGTCAGACAGGGGGTCCCCGCTTACTAATCGTGCCCCCATATAGGCCGTGTCGTGCCTGGCCTGATTAGCATGGGCCGGGCCGGGCCGGCCTGCTTGGCCAGCTCTGCTTGGAGATGCTCCGCAGCCGAATAGGCAAACGAGCGCTCTGTAGTCTGTACCCTGCTCTCCTAGGTTTTAGTGGATTTTCATGGCGGCGGCGCTGCGGACGCCGGCGATTCGCAGTCGCCCCCTCGCCGCCTACACATTTCTCCGGACCCGCAGCGGCTTCTCCACTAACCCACCCCCCCCGCACACCCCCGCCACTCTCAGCGCCGAGCTCCTCCGCCTTCTCTCCGCCGCCCCCGCTTGGACACACGACCTGGCCCGAGCCGTCTCCTCCACCCTCTCCGCCGCCCCTCCCCCCTCCCCCGATGTTGTCCTCTCCGTCCTCCGCTCCCTACAGAACACCTCTCTCGCCGGTCCCTTCTTCCTCCTCGCCTCCTCCGCCTCCTCTCCCCACTCACTGCCCCCCGAAGCGTATAACGCCGTCCTCCCATTCCTCTCCCACGACCTAGCGGCTCTCGACAAGGTCCTGGAAGAGATGTCCCTCCTGGGCTACGGCCTTCCCAACCCTGCCTGCGCCACTCTAGTCTCCACCCTCGTCCGCTCCCGCCGCCTCGTCGACGCCTTCCATGCCATTGGCATCATGCGGCGGCTCAAGTTCAGGCCGGCGTTATCTGCGTACACCGTGCTGATTGGTGCTCTGGCTGAGGCGCGGCAGCCCGAGCGTGCGCTGGAACTGCTGCGGCAGATGCAAGAGGTCGGGTATGAGGTGGGCGTGCCTCTTTTCACGACGTTGGTGCGGACCCTGGCCCGCGAGGGAAGAGTGGAGGGCGCGTTGATGCTGGTGGATGAGGTGAAGGGGAGATGCCTTGAGCCAGATATTGTGTTGTACAATGTGTGTATTGATTGTTTTGGAAAGGCTGGGAATGTGGACATGGCCTGGAAGTTCTTTCATGAGCTGAGAGCCCAGGGTCTGCAGCCAGATGATGTATCATACACAAGCATGATCTGGGTGCTTTGCAAGGCAGGGAGACTAGGTGAGGCAGAGGAGTTATTTGGGCAGATGGAAGTGGAAAGGGCTGTGCCTTGTGCTTACGCATATAATACTATGATCATGGGATATGGGTCAGCTGACCGGTTTGATGATGCTTACAAGCTGCTTGAGCGCTTGAGGGAGAGGGGTTGTATTCCATCTGTCATTTCATTTAATTCTATTATCACGTGCCTCGGGAAGAAGAGGAGGGTTGATGAGGCACTGAGATTGCTTGATGTCATGAAGAAGGATGCTAAGCCAAATACCTCAACGTATAACATCATTATTGATATGTTGTGCATGGCTGGGAGGGTTAATGAAGCATATAAGATACGTGATGAAATGGAACTTGATGGCCTATATCCAAACTTAATGACAGTTAACATAATGGTGGATAGGCTGTGCAAGGCAAAGCTGCTCGATGAGGCCCATAAAATATTTGAAAGTGCGAGTCAGAGAGGTTGCAATCCTGATTCTGTGACGTACTGTTCCCTTATGGATGGCCTTGGAAAGAAGGGAAAGATTGATGAGGCCTATAGGCTATTCGAGAAAATGTTGGATGCAGGCCACAATGGTAATCCTGTGTTATATACTTCCTTGATCAGGAATTGCTTTCTGCATGGAAGGAAAGAAGATGGGCACAAGATCTTCAAAGAGATGATCCGTCGAGGATGCAAGCCTGATCTCATCCTACTTAACACATATATGGATTGTGTTTTCAAAGCAGGTGAGATTGAAAAGGGAAGAGCAATTTTTGAGGACATCAAGAGTTATGGGTTTCTTCCTGATGTTCGAAGTTACTCCATTTTGATTCATGGTCTCACAAAAGCTGGTCAGGCTAGAGAAACGTCCAGTATTTTTCACGCAATGAGTCAGCAAGGTTTTGCACTTGATGCTCGGGCTTACAATGCTGTTATTGATGGGTTATGCAAATCTGGAAAGGTAGACAGGGCCTATGAAGTTCTCGAGGAGATGAAGCTAAAACATATCTCTCCAACGGTTGCTACATATGGATCGATTATTGATGGTCTGGCCAAGATTGATAGGTTAGATGAGGCTTACATGCTTTCTGAAGAAGCGAAATCGAAAGGAATAGAATTGAATATTATTCTGTATAGTTCTCTCATAGATGGCTTTGGGAAGGCTGGCAGGATAGATGAAGCTTATTTAATTTTAGAAGAGATGCTGAAGAAGGGTCTGACTCCAAATGCTTATACATGGAATAGTCTCATGGATGCTTTAGTGAAAGCTGAAGAAATCAACGAGGCCCTTATTTGTTTCCAGTCAATGAAGGAAATGAAATGTCCACCAAATACCTATACATACAGCATTCTTATAAATGGCCTTTGCCGGGTACAGAAGTACAACAAGGCTTTTGTGTTCTGGCAAGAAATGCAAAAACAAGGTTTGATCCCAAACGTTGTCACTTACACAACCATGATCTCCGGGCTTGCAAAGGGAGGGAACATAACAGATGCTTACAACCTATTTGTGGGGTTCAAAACCAATGGTGGAGTGCCTGACTCTGCATGTTTCAATGCTCTCATAGAGGGTATGAGCAATGCAAACAGAGCAATGGAGGCGTATCACATTTTTGAAGAAACTCGTCTAAGGGCATGTAGAGTCAATGTGACGACATGCGTCAGTCTTTTAGACGCTTTGAACAAGTCTGAATGTCTCGAGCAAGCTGCAGTCGTTGGTGCAGTTCTGAGTGAGATTTCCAAATCCCAGCATGCTTCTAGATCCTTGTAATATTCAGGATCTTGTATTGTGACACACTGTTGCAGAATTTGCATCTCTGCTGTGACTGAGTTGATCTGGCTGTACTGTTTGTGCTTCTTGGTCACTTGATATGGGAGTTTTTATGTGGCTTATAATATATTTTTTAAATGGCTGAAATTGAATGCATGCCTGCTGTGCTGCTGTTTGGAGAGAAGACATTCTTCTGCAGTTCCCTTGATTCTGGTAAGGTTCTGATCTTCAACTTTATATATCTGCTTCTAGAAAAGAAGAAAAATCCAGTCACTATGCCTAATCATATGTTGGAACCAATCTTTTTACCAGGTAAGCTGATGATTTGAACCCTCCAAGTTAGCACATTAACTTATTTTGGAACATCGTATCAAACCTTAGCCATATGAACCACAATTAATGCAGAAGGTTTAGTTTGAATATTTCCCTCCTTGCTGTTTTTTTTAAACATTATTAGAATTTAGGGACAATCTTCAATATTTTACCATTTGAAATGACGAAAGTTAGCCAAATCATAGTATGGTGTGCTCTAGACTTCCCTTCATTGGTGTTGTCGAAATTTCCTATGAAGTTCCTGTGAAATTCCTTCACTCCAAACAGGCACCGATCACATGATTTGAACAATGGAGTTGAGTTCATCATTGATGATAAATAGTTGAGTTTGGTAGCTCGCTGACCAATGTTTTTGGCATCTTGCTTTTATTTTGCTGTATTAAGTTGATTTAGTTTGAATATTTATTATTTTGCCTCCTTGCTGTTTAACTTTTCAAAACATTTGAATTTAGAGACAATCTTCAGTATTTTGCCATTTGGAATGTTGAAAGTTAGCCAGATCATAAGATGATATGCTCCTCTAGACTTCTCTACGTTGGTGTTTTCGTTGAAAATTCCTGTGAAATTCCTGCATTTGAAATAGGTGCCAATCACATGATTTGAGGAATGGAATTGAAATTTCATCATTGATGTTAAAAATTTGAGTTTGTTAGCTTGCTGTCCAATGTTTTTGGCATCTCGATTTTTCTCTTGCCGTGTAAAGTTGATAGTACATTTGCTGCTTATGTTAGGGCCTCTCAAACAATCGGTTCTGGCTCATGAAATCTGTTGAAGTGTGTTGTATGTGTGGCCATGCGGCCCAGGCCCATATAAGCCATGTGGCTGGCTGACCTAGAGAAAAGAGAGAAGGGGATCGAGCTGTCTGGTGAGAAGCGCCACTAGAAACATTGCCACTGCTGCTGGTACGCTCCTCCAAATCCCACATGGTATCAGACCAGGCTGCAGCGGCGCCGGTGGTGTAGTCCGGTGGGAATACAGGGCGAGTGCGGGGAGCTGGGCTTCGACCGCAAGGCGGCTGCGTGAGGAGGTGTGTGCAGGGATGCACGAGTGGAGCTGCGGCGTGCTGCTTGTGGCTGGAGGAAGAGAAGAAGCAGCGGGAAAAGGCGAAGGCCACACGCATGAGGCTGCACAATAGACACGGCCAATCAGTTTTCTGATTTCTCCTTGTTGATTCTGCTGCAGCTCGTGCTGAAGCAAGAGCAGGAAGCAAAGAAGAGGAAAAGGAGGCTTGCGCTGCTACTGTTGGCTACTGCTGCTAAGGGTGCTGCTGGAGCTGCTCTTGCTGAAGCTGTTTGCTGGAGTTGTTGATTGGAGAGGGAAGGAGGCAGCACTGGAGGTGACACTGCTAGGAGAAGAAGAGGTGGCGGCTGTTATGGGGAGCGAAGTGGGGCTGCTGCGTGAAGGCGGCATGAAGGCAACTGCAGGCTATGGTGGTGTTGAGGGGGAGTCAGTGTGGCTGGGAGGAGACGATGGCCTGAAGAGGACACATGTGCCAGGCGGGTGTGAGCTGTGCGAGGCAGAGGAGGCAACAGCGAATGGCGCTGGTTTGCTATGAACATGTGCAGCAAGTATGTGGCAGCAGGCGTGTGCTTTGCTGCTTTCCATCGGCGAAGTGATGCAGGAAGTAGAGGATACGGGTGAGATAGAACAACATGATAGCCAGAAGGATACTAGTCTTCCAAGTGTGGCTCATTTATCTGTACAAATGAGGGCAAGACTGAAAAGGCCACAATTGCTGCTCACAGACCTGATCTGATCTGGAGCGGATTCTAGACTCTGGCGCTTCTAAACATGTTGTAGCCTTGCAGGTGACTTCAGGGAATTTGAGTCATTTGATCAGCTCACTCCCTCTCAAAGTAACACAATATGTACTGCTGACAAGACTTTAGCCTTACATGTGCCAGCTTTCCCGGTCAATTTGTTGTCTATGAGTGCTCTAATTGACGAGGTGAACTGTAGGATAACCGTTGACAGAGAAATGAGCTTTATTGAGGGCAGACCAACTGGAAGGAGGATTGGGACTGAGGGTAACTGTTGACAGAGAAATGTGCTTTATTGAGGACAGACCGACTGGAAGGAGGATTGGGACTGGAACAAGGCCTAGAGGACCGTGGTACATGGACCATGAGGGGTGTGGTCAGATGGGCAGCTCAGTGTTTGCGGCAATTGTGGAAGAAAGCGAGTCCTAGGCGATGAAACGTCACTTCATGTATCCTTTGATAAAAATGTACAAGCTATGTATGATGTAATGAATGGGGTAGGTAAGAACAAGCTGAATGTGATGCGTGTGAGTTTGCTAAACACATGAGGACGTCTTATGCGAGTAAGGGACTCAGAAGTATATCCCCATTCATACTTGTTCACTCGGATATGTGGACAAGTCCTGTGGTGTCATTAGTGGTGTAAAGTATTTTGTGACCTTTATTGACTGCTACTCACGCATGACATGGATCTATTTGATGCGTCACAAAGATGAAACTTTTCAATGCTTCAAGAATTTCCATGCCTATGTGAAAATCACTTCAATGTTCTAGTACAAGTGATAAGAAGTGATAATGGCACTGAGTATGTGAATAAAGTGTTTGGGACTTTCTTATGAGAGGAAAGGATTTTGCATCAAACCTTATGTCCAGACACTCCTACTTAGAATGGACTGGCAGAAAGGAAGAATCGACATATTTTGGAGGTTGCTTGATCACTGATGTTCAACAGTTAAGTGTGGCGGAGATGCGCATGTTGAGATGGATGTGTGGCCACACAAGGAAGGACCGAGTCCGGAATGATGATATACGGGATAGAGTTGGGGTAGCGCTGATTGAGGAGAAGCTTGTCCAACATCGTTAGAGATGGTTTGGGCATATTCAGGGCAGGCCTTCGGAAGCGCCAGTGCATAGGAGTGGTAGATGAGCAAAGCTCCTCTAGATAGTCTCATACACTTTGCTAACCCTAATTCGGAGCTAGGAGACGAGTACTTAGTCCAAGGGGTAAGTTGGGGATACATGGGTCGAGGCTCCTTTCTCTGCGCACAGGCAGGCCGGTTGTACCGGTTACCCAGGCGATTGTACCGCTTGGTGCGGTTGTACCACTTTCCTGGAGGCGTGTGTTGAAGTGGAGACCAGTAGTACCGGTAGGACCGGTTGTACCGGTCGAGCTGGGGCTGTAGGAACAACAGGGATGCTACCGGCCTTGAACCGCTCAAAACAGTAGGTTTGCCGGTCGGAGCGGTAGTTGGAGCGGTAGTGGATCGGTACTTGACTGGTTGTACCAGTGTTTGTGGGTTGGGCACAATTCCTCTCCATTTTCTTGGGGTCCATCTTGCTCTTTTCCTTTACCTCGGCTGATTCCTTGGTACCTAAGCACACAAAGTGTCTCCGTTTGAGGTAGTAGTCATGTCTCAAGTGGGTCAAAGGGAAGTTCAACAAGGAGAGAGTTAACCTCGGTTTTGATAGCTCTTGCACCGGCTCTTGTCATCGGTACACTTGGTGCTTGACGAGTCGGTGTGGTGTCCATGGGGATGACAGAAGGATTCTCCACATCATCTCCCCCTCCTTGGGAAAGATCCGTCCTCGGATCGTTTAACTTCATCACCATGATAGGGAGATATGCCCTTGATGTTGAAGATGTCACGTTGTACTTGTCGCGTGGAATGTCGATCTTGTAGGCATTATCATTGTAGCGTGCTAGCACCTTGAGTTGGCCAGATCCGGCAATTTTATTGGCAGAACAGGTGATGCTCATTGTTGACTGTTTTTCATAATTTAAAAAGTGCTTGGTTCTAGGTCTCATGGTATTGACATTCAGATTTTAGGCACAGTTGTTTGTCGGAACAAAATATTGCTACCTTTGAGGAATATGATGTGTACATGAGTTACATATTACAATGGTCACTGAGTGAGCTACAAATTTAAAGCTTGTAGACAAAACATGCCAGTATGTGTCTATAGTCTCAGTTCTCGCACACAGAGTTAAGCATTGAGTTGATTTGCTATGATAGGATCCACTACTCGAAAAGATGCTGCTTCTTAGAGTGGATGTGCCTATTTCTGTTATATATGAATAGATTGTTATGGTTATGCCAGCGGCTTCTGTGAGGACTACTATTCATTTAGCCCTGTCTAGTTGTGCACGAAACAACTGTCTGATTCTGAATCTATCCTGCTGTACTATTTCTAGACTTGCAGTGTTGCTAATGTTCAGAAATAATTCATGGACTGCTTCCTGTTTGGTGCTGCCTTCAAACTGTTACTTTGGTAGTGCCTTCTTCCATCGTCTACTGACTATTTGTTCTTCCAGGGTGACCTACTGACCTTTGCTGGGATTTTCCTGTGTTTGTTTGGCGGAGCAGCTGATTAATAGCTATTCAGAGGAAGTAATCGATAGGTAGAGGCGTTTTGATTCCTGTTTCTTCAGGTGCTTACTCTTCCTGCAGCTTACTTTTATTGTCGTTACTTTTTAGCCCTTGCCTACTTACATCTGTGCGTGTACTTAAGTCTAATGGTGTTTTCTTTGGGTTCCTTTCCTATCCTGTGTTGGTTGGGATGTTTTCTGTTGTTGCTTGGTTACTGCAGGATGTTTGTGTTCCACTCTTCATATGTCCATTTGTTGGAGATGATTGCTTTTCAGTGTCGTTTGCTCTCCCACTTCTACCTACGTGAGGTAGCTGGCGATGGTTCCGTACTCGGAGGGGTGGAGATTGAGGTTGCGGTTGTCCAGCAAGGAGCAAGCATAAGAGGCTTTTCTTTGGGTGTGCATTTCGGCTGGCTCACGATGCCCCTTAGAAGAGGTTGGTTGCTTTCTGTTAGGAATTAATTAGCACATGCCTATTGTTGCTAATTAACGAACAGTTATTAGCAAAGGGTGTGTCCAACCCCGAACAGTCATGTCCTTTTCTCTCTCTAATGCCAACAGGCACCTGTTCTGGAGAGATGATGCCTTCAAACAGGCACCTCTTCTTCCCATCTCTTTCAGATGTATATATACTTGAGATTCAATATAAACCAGGACTAGTCACTTTTATTCAATCTCGTTTTACTCTAACACCTTAATAGTCACGTTGCTTTCCATCAGAGAGAGATAGGCCATGCAGAAACTGCGGCCACGACAAGCCGTGGAAGCACGGGAGAAGATATGCGCCTGGGCTCCAGGGCATTCACGGCGGTGACGAGAATGCATCAGTTTGCATGCATTCGTACAAGACATTGAAATTGGAGAAAGCAACTTGGTTGTCTTTTCTCATTACTAGATGACTCGTTGCGCCCATGGCGCAAAAAGCGACAGCACGCCACTAATTTAAAATTAACTTAATAGATACTTATATCTTATTATTATATGATACAGGATAAAAGGAAGTCAAAATAAGTAGGAATAGACTGCATGAAACAGTACAGATCATATCAGTACATGCAGTACAAATTAGCAAGAAAAATAAAATTACAACTGTGCCATTGGGACAAAAGAACCACACTCTGGACACCTATACACACGCGTCACACATGTAACGTCGGAGGTCAGCACGTGGTTGACTGTTTGTCTTGTTCCATCCACCAGTTCACCATCTTCGTCCGTTCCTTTCCCCATTCTACTCGTACTGAAGTGATAAAGCACCTGTCCGTTTCTTTCCCCATTCTACTCGTACTGAAGTGATAAAGCACCTGGTGGAGGCCGCCGCCAACACTTTGGGCTCCATCTTGGCGGCGGCTGACGCTGCAGCTTGGCGGCAGAGCGGCTCCTGCTGCAGCTCAGAGGCGTTGCGGCTCCATCTGCATCTTGGTGGCCCGGCAGCTACCTCTGTAGCTTGGAGCTGCGGAACCGGCAAATGGTGCCACTGTTGCTCATACCGGCGAGCCAACTCCTCAGTTGCCACCGTCGCTCCCTGCCGTAGGTGGCGTCAGTTTCGGCTGTGCCGGCACTCCCTGAAGCTGGTAACTTTTCACGGCAAGGGATGCTCCAGCACGGCAGCCGCCGTTGCCACTCAGGTAAGAACTAACCTCCTTCAGTGTTTGATGAATCTGTAGATTTTGTGTGTGAGCTCGTTGCTACTATGCTAATAGCCAAGTCTCGAGGGCAGTGTTGATACTGAGCTGAGTGATTCAATACAGGAGCACTAATTAGCAGCTGAGACTGCTCCAATCATCCAGCTGGGTATATTGTATAAGATACTTAGTTGAGTGACCGCCTTTAAAAGAGTATCTTCTAACTAAGGGCTCCTTTGATTCAAAGGAATTGCATAGGATTTTTGGAGGATTTAAACCCTTAGGAATTTTTTCTGTGATGCTCGTTTGATTCGTAGGATTGGCATCCTTAGGAATTTTTCCATATGATCCATTTGTACTACATTTTGGAGGAAAATTTCCATCCACTCAAATCTCTTTGTAGAATTCCTTTGTTTTTCCTATGCTATCAAACATTCTCTGCAGGAGCAACCTGAAGCCAAAAGAACACAAAACTGTATAAACTAAAATAAAAACATGTTCACATGCCTAATAACTTTGAAAGTCCGAGTCCTACTATAACAGTTCAAACAATCAATTGTCAGAAGAGGCTAATTAAGGTACTGGTATAAGGTACTTTAACTTTAACTGGGCACACATAATATAGGATTAAAGAATTTAGATAAGATGCCAAGGGTTCTTCAGTCTATGGCACTCACCTGAAGACTAAAGCCATGGTTGTCATTGCATAGCTCTAGACTAAATAATAAGAGCATAACCAAAAGATTTACTCCCTGCGTTTCTAAATATAAGTCATTTAGACATTTCAAATGGACTACAACACATGGGTGTATGTAGACATATTTTAGAGTGTAGATTCACTCATTTTGCTCTGTATGTAGTCACTTGTTGGAATCTCTAGAAAAAGGCTTATATTTGGGAAAGGAGGGAGTATGCATTAGTGCATGAACAAATAATAAAAATAAGCCTATAATATCCCATGCCATATGCACACCAAATGAAGGCCAAACAGAAGATCACCAATAAGGAAAATATTACTATGTGAGTATAATTTTTCAGGAAAACGATAGAATGGTGAGATTGAATAAATACAAGATTAAGAAAGGGGAACATGCAACAACAAAAAGCTTTCGAAAAGCAGTAGTATTTTTACCTCTGTAACAGAGGAAGTACAAAAATGAGTTAGTTGGCATTTCTTCGGATGGCGAATTGCCTGGGAAGAAGGATCAGTAGGTATAATAATGGTGTTACTTTCTTGCGCAAGCACCAAAACTTCGCTAAAAAGTAAAATATATTGGGCGCATTGCACCTTTATTTTCCCTGTAATCCTTGCCTTTGCTTCTAGACTGTATGATGGCGGTGCAAGCTAGCCAGCATCTTCAGATTAGTCCTTCAAAAAATCACACCGAAGGTAACAGTTGGATTGATTGTATCATCCCTGTGACGCCATTATCAGAAATTCAGTAGCCGCTTAATAGTAAATAGAAGTGTACTGCTTGCTGCTTATCACGCTTACTTAGGACTCATAGGCCTTATCTAATCCCTCTCCAAAGCAAACCATCTATCTATGCCAAATAGGCAAGAGGTAGGCAAAGATTCTATACACCGAGTATATGTCAATCTAAACTCAAGTACTGCTCACAAGAAAGCGAGCATGATAACACGTCGTTGCTTGCTCTAATAATAAATAAGTTGTTGGAAAGGAGGGGGACGCTATTTTATTTATAAAGTTTAGTTTAGTGATTTAGTACAAATAAGGACATGTCCAAACCTGACAGGCACAACAACCTCAAATGCATGGGGTTGGTTTGGTTAAATCAGGATGAGCAGAAATGAAACGCACCATATACATTTTCCATGCTTCAACATATATCCGTGAAAAGCATAGAACTGTTACGCATCCTCATATACTCACTAAAGAAATAGAGAATATACTAAACTATTTGTATGCATCCACATACACTCATTAGAAAAACAGAGTAATGTGTGCGTGTTATGTAAGTTAGTTGGCTACCAATCGTACCAACCTTTCTTTAGCATGTTTGAGAAGAATAACACAGCAGGATCGACCAAAGCAATCTTTCGCTTGAGTTGCTTATCCTTGGTCGTTTCCAGAATCCAGGCAGAAAATTATGTACGTATGTGGTGTTTCTCCATAGAAAGGATCTCCTCTGGCGCTGGGGGACATTTGCATTTATCTACTGTCTCTCCTCGGACAGTGCCTCATCAACAGTTGAAACCAGGTCCCCCCCTCCAATTGTTTGTTCCGAATGCAGATCATTCTCGAGAAGCACACGTTAGAAAACTGTAGGTTAGTATGCCTAGACATAATTATTCTGAATGCAAACAGGAAATAAAGAAGAAAGAGAAAGGACTTACTTGCTAACTGGGTGCAATATACAGTTAAGAGATTGCATAGCCTTGCATCCCATGACTTCAGAAAACAGGAATAGCACTGCAGCTGAAGATGGCTGGAAAAAAAATCTAAGATCATTTACCTACTGGGTGTTCTTGTAGAAGAATACCACTATATATGCACTTGACAACCATAGCAGTTTGGTGCAGAGTCGTATATTAATAAATGGAACATATTTTGATCTTGTGGCATTGCCAATCTTCTACACCAGAAAGAGGGCACCAAAAAATATTCATGCAGGAGTTGAATGTAGTAAATCTAAGAAGCAGACATAGTGGAAAAGTTAATGAACCATTTGTACTGCTACTTCAGATTGGACCAAGAATCTTATAAATTTAGGAAACTCGCAAACATAAGACCGCATATGGTCTTGCAACTTGCTCTCACTATAGAAGCTAAAACATCAAAATGTATACAAAATCTGTTTGTGTCTCTAGCATTACTAAATCTGGAACACTCGGCCTAGCTGGACAGAATGCATACCTGTCGTAGACAAATACTACTGGATCACAGGTGCCAAGGATTCCTTGTTATTTAGCAATGATCTGACATCACCTTCAGGAATCTCTCCCAGCACAAGTTAGTCCCCTTCAATAAAGCAAAAATATATTGCATCGGATATGAGCATTGCAGAGTAGAAGCATCCAGCATCACCTACAAAATACAAATCACCAAGTATTAGAAAATGATAAATTTGAAAGTTGCAATCATAGTCAAATTAAAAACAACGGAAGTTAATGTCGCCCTATAATCTCTCTTCTTCTCCATGTCAGTGAAAAATCAACATGTCAAGAATAAGAGTGAGAGGCAAACGAAAGGCAATGTGCAATACATCATGATTGGCTAAAACATCGACTACTGCCCTCCGATGTGCCTCCCTGTACAAAACTCAAATCTCCAGCGGCTGCCGCACACTGAAGCGTTTAGGCCGAGTTGTGTAAGGAGTGGACTACTACATCGTTACCATCCCCAACAAAGGAAAGCAAAGCGACGTACCAAGTATCCATGGTCCACGAAAGAAGAGGCAACATGTCCGCGCCGCCGGCCCGGCCTCGCTGCTCCTTCCCCCATTGCCAGCCCCCCTGCTCCTTTACTCCAACCATGAAGGATCCAGCTAACAACGGAAAAACAATTAGTTGGAGTGCAGAATCTGCATAGAATAACGGAACACATCAATCTAGGCATCTAGCTAGCTTCTGCCATCAGGGTTGCTTGCTAATTGCAACGATATTCGTAATTGAAGATTCAATGAGAACTATCAAGGGATAAAAAAAGAAAGCTGAATCTGTTCACTCAATGTGTGCATGGCCTATAATGTCCTCACATATGAGTAATTCATCAAAGAAGCCCTAAAAAAAACTTCAAACAAAAAACACAAATGAAAGGCAAGCTTACCTGAATGGGGATGGCCCATGACCTGGATCTCCTAGTCCACGCGCTGGTGATCCGCTGCTACTTGAACAGCAACTCTGCCTGCTGACGCTGCCCAAACTGTGCAAGTTTCTCCATAGTTTCCTTGCAATTGTTAAGATCAAAATCAGCAGCTTTTGCAACTAATGCAGAGTGTGAGTTTCTCTGCAGACAAAAAAAGGCTTTGCAGATTCAGTATAGTTGACACAAACAAAATGCATTACCTGCTTTCCTCAAGAACCCATGACTGAAAGATGTGGAGAGAAAATTGCAAAGCATGAGCATTAGTACTTAGGTATCACAGAGATTCAATGGAATTTCAACAAAACCAGGGCTTGCTTTTCACACTATTGAACGTTCACGTATTTCATATTTGATCCACCTTTCAGCTGGGCAAAACAACAAACAGATGGGGGCACAATATCTATTTATTCTCAGAAAAGAAATTACCAAATATCTGGCCACGAGGGCGTGCGTAAGAGGACGGAGGAGAGAGCGCACGTGACAGCGAGAAAAGATGTAGGCGAGGACGCGGGGACTGATCTCTCGGGTGGATGGATTGGACGGCAGCGCGAAAGCCGGATGGAGTCGGCCGTCTCTGCGACCCACGCTCCTCCTACCGACGGCGGCGACGTGGACCACCGCTGTGCCTCGAGCTCCTCCCGAGGTCGCCGCCGCACGCGTAGAGATGGAGGCGGGGTGCAGCCTCCCGTGCATCATGCCCGAGCCTCGAGCTCCTCACAGCTCCCGATTCAGGAATGGATCGAGCCGCCGCCAACCACAAGGCCGCGCCCGACCTCGCCAGCGCAGGCCGACGCCGGCCGGTGACCATCTCCCGTAAGCCGCCACACCTCCCTCTCATCTTTCCTCTCCCTTTCTCCCGCCTCTCCTCTCCTTCCTTCTCTGCTAGGGTTCATGAGGAAGGAGGGGGAGGGGGTTGGGAGGCTACGGCGGAGGCTAGGGATGACGAGACGCCGCCGCGCATGAAGAGGAGAGGAGGCGGCGTGGAGGGAGAGAGGAAGGAGAGGAGGAGGCGAAGAGGGAGAGAGAGAGGAAGGAGAGGAGGCGGCGTGGATATTTTCTCGGGCTTGACTCGGTCCACCCATGATGGATGCTCCGGCAACCGACGATCACCGCTGCCTTTTTTCACCCAGACACAAATACGAACACAGGGCGTGACTGCAAGACGGACCCGCGCTAGAGACTGGCCCAGCCGTCAGCCGCTCTAGCCTGAGTAGACAGCGTACAGAAAAATGAATGCACGGATGTTTACCACGACGATGGAAAGTACGCTGGCGTTGGCCAGCGAGGCATATCGAGCGAGCCGGATGAATTTGAACCAGCGATGGCGCTAGAACGGCGGGTTGTGTAGCTTGATTTATATGTTCAATGTTCAATGTTCAATTATGAGAGATTAATAGTCCATCTTCTGTTTGATTTTATGCATGACCGAGCATGTGGACAACTTTTTATCTATTCATAACTCTCATGACAGTTTATTCTCTAGACGTAGAGAAATATTCATTAAAATTATGAGATGATGAAATTGCAATATTGGGACACAAAGTTCCATATTCTAAGGACAAATATTGAACTGATAGCATATAGCTTATTGAACTAGTATCCATTCAAGATGATTATTTCAAAAAGGTTAATGATTGGCATGGCATGGGCTAAAGATGTGGACCCCTTAAAATGCTAAGGACAAATATTGGCAAAAGCTCAAGACTCTTTGTTTCTATTTTAGTGATCCAAGATCACATTGAGTCCATAAGAAAAGTCAATACTATTAAAAGGGGACGCGGTGTTGCTTAATGGTCTACTTGCTTAAAATGCTTAGTGATATGTTCTAAAGCCCTCAACCACTTTCTCAATTCCAAATGTGTCCTAAACCTAAAGTCAAACTCGGCCCCATCGATTTGATTCACCCGGTGCCACCGAGTTCTTTTGACATAACCATAGTCAGAAATCCTAATCAGTTCGGTCTCACCGATAAGGATTTCGGTCTTATCAAGATGGGATTGCAAACTCTCTGTTTCCCTTTGCAACGTTTCGATCTCACCGAAATGAGTGGTCGGTCTCACTGACTTCGCAATGCAAGCTCTCTATTTTCTTTTTGTAACATTTCGGTATCACCGAAAGGAGCGATCGGTACCACCGAGTTTGCCTGACCAACTCTCTGTTTGCTTATTACTGAAATTTCTCTCATCGAGTTTATGTAATCGGTCAAACCAAGATAAGGATTTGCCCTAACCCTAGCACATCGGTCCCACCGAGTTGATCATGTCGGTCCTACCGAGAATCCTAATGTTCACATTTTGAACTACGGTCTCACCGAGTTCGCCTATTCGGTGTCACCGAGTTGGACCAAATGTGTGTAACGGTTAGATTTTATGTGGAGGCTATATATACCCCTCCACCCCCTTCTCCATTCAAGAAAGAGCCGTCAGAACGTGCCTACACTTCCATTACTCATTTTCTGAGAGAGAACCACCTACTCATGTGTTGAGACCAAGACATTCCAATCCAACCACAAGAATCTTGATTTCTAGCCTTTCCCAAGTTGCTTTCCGCTCAAATCATCTTTCCACCATAGTCAAATCTGTATGAGAGAGTTGAGTGTTGGGGAGACTATCATTTGAAGCACAAGAGCAAGGAGTTCATCATCATCACAACATCTATTACCTTTTGGAGAGTGGTGTCTCCTAAATTGGTTAGGTGTCACTTGGGAGCCTCCATCAAGATTGTGGAGTTGAACCAAGGAGTTTGTGAGGGTAAGGAGATCGCCTACTTCGTGAAGATCTACCCAAGTGAGGCAAGTCCTTCGTGGGCGATGGCCATGATGGGATAGACAAGGTTGCTTCTTCGTGGACCCTTCATGGGTGGAGTCCTCCGTGGACTCGCGCAACCATTACCCTTCGCGGGTTGAAGTCTCCATCAACATGGGTGTACTATAGCACCACCTATCGGAACCACGCCAAAAATCTTCGTGTCTACATTGCGTTTGCCTTTCCAAACCCCTCCCTTTACCCTCATATGCCCATACCATGAATATCGGTGTGGTGGCCATACCGTGGAAGTCTTTGAAACAGACCTTAGTGGCTACATCCACCAACTATTATCCCAAAGATAACATTGCTTGTGTTTTCTGGATGCAAACATGTTACAAGTCAAATCATGTGACAACCATGAAGTCTCTACCAACATTAACATTTCAGAAACATGTTCATGGAATTGGTATTCGACGGCTTCAGGATATGTAAGTATTAGGGGGAGTATCTTAATGAATTACTCATATTCAAAGCATTATATTATTCTCTTTTTTCCCTTTATAAGTTTATTTTTATAGGTTCTCATCAAGGTTTTTAATGAGGTAATATCAACATGAGATCATATGTCATATTTTCTGTTTTTCCCACCGGTTTTTTTAGAAAAGTATACACAACATATTTATTGTCCTCTAAACTCTATGGATTTCTCCTTATTCCTTTTTCCATTGGGTTTAAACGAGTTTTAGCAACATATTTACTCTATTCTCCTCATATTTTCCCCACCGAATTTTTAGGGAAGACTCTCAAGATTATACAGAAGATTTCTCAAGATAGAAGATCTATATACAAGAAGATTTTAACGATGAAGCATTCAAGGAGCGTTGTTGTACAGGGGGGTGTTAGGAATTAATTAGTGGATTAATTGGCACATGCCTATTGTTAATTAGCACATGCCTATTGTCCAACCCCGAAAAGTCATGTCCCTTCTCTCTAATGCCAATAGGCACGTGTTCTGAAGGGATGCCTGATAACACACAAGTATAGGGGGTCGTTTATAGCCGTCTTCGATAAATAAGAGTGTCGAACCCAACGAGAAGTTAAAGACAGAACAAATATTCTCTCAAGTTTTATCGACCACCGGTACAACTCTACGCACACTTGACGTTTACTTTACCTAAAACAAGTATGAAACCATTTGGCAAGAATAAAACTACGAGTACTTTGCGAGAATAAAACTACGAATAAATAGCAAGGTAGTAAAAGTGGATAGCTTTTTTCAACAAGAAAGTCATTTGTCCCTAGGCAATCGATAGCAAGTACCGGTAATCATTCTTGCAATTTTACATGAGGGAGAGGCATGAGCTAACATACTTTATCTACTTGGATCATATGCACTTATGATTGGACCCCTAACAAGCATCCACAACAACTAAATATCATTAAGGTCGTGAAACCCAACCATAGCATTAAGTATCAAGTCCTCTTTACTCCCATACGCCATAACCCACTTATCCCCGTTTAGGCTGCTGTCACCCCCACAACACTGACAATAAGAACCCTACAACGGGGGCCCCTCACGTTTGCACGAGACGGAGAGCACCATAGGACAGCATCATAAATAAAATATACAATCATACCAACCAAGATCATGATTAACCCACAGGACAAAACAGATCTACTCAAACATCATAGGATAACCATAGATCATTGGGAAATAATATATGAAGTTGAGCACCATATTTAAGTAGAGATTACAACAGGGAGAAGGGGTGTTACACCGTTGCATAGAGGGGGAGAGAGTTGGTGCTGACAGTAGCAAGATTGTTGGTGTAGATCGTCATCACGATCCTAGCCCCGGCGGCACTCCGACGCCACTGGGAGAGAGGGGGAGAGAGCCCCCCTCCTTCTTCTTCTTCCTTGGTCTCCCTCCTAGATGGAGGAGAGTTCCCCCTCTGGTCCATGGCCTCCATGGCGGCGGAGGGGCGGGAGCCCCTCCGAAATTGGATCTCCCTCTCTGTTCTCGTCTGTTTCGTGTTCCCCAGATCTGGCCGAAAATCGTTTTTTATATTTCGAGAGATCCGTAACTCCGATTGTGCTGAGATTTTAACACGATTTTTTCCGGGTATAAGCTTCCTTGCGCCCGAAGTAGAGCTCCAACCGACGTTCGAGTAGGGCACAACCCACCACCACGCGCCAGGGGCCTGGGCGCGCCCTGGTGTCTTGTGGGCTGTGTGGGCCTCCGTTTGCGGTGATTCCAACTCCCAAAAATCACATATATTCCAAAATAATTCTTCGTAAACTTTTATTGCATTTAGATTTCGTATGATATGGATTTGCTACGAGACAAAAACATGCTAAAAATAGGAACTGGCACTGGGCACTGGATCAATAAGTTAGTCCAATAAATCATATAAAAAGTTGACAAAAATATGTGAAAATTATATAATATTGGCATGAAACAATCAAAAACTATAGACACGACGGAGACGTATCAATGCCTCTGAACAGGCACCTCTTCTTCCCATCTGTTCTAGATGTATATATACTTGAGAACCAATATAAACCAGGACCAGTTGTCCATTCACTTTCATTCAATCTGGTTTTACTCCAACACTTTCCAAGCCGTTTGTTTTCTCAAGGGATTATATGGTTTTGTCATCATGGATTATAACTATGAGGAGATGTTGGCTTATAGAGAGCTTGCCTGTTCTACCATTATTCTTTCGGCTTCCATCGCTCGGTCGTCCATGTGTCTGCAGGTAGTATGACCAATATGAGTGTAGAATTTTTGTTCAAAAAGACCAACTGTCAAGTCAAATTGACGAAAAAGACCACCTATAAAAAGAATTGACAGAAGAGACCGACTCGGCCGTGGCGGCAGGGGCGCCAGCCAACATGTGGCACCTGCCGCAACGGGCGGAGGCGGTAGGACCTGCCGCCACTATAGCAGGCGACATCCCTGGAATTACCGGATATCAAGCGAGGCGAGCTGACGCAACGGATTTTTGGATGGGCTGGTGGGCCTGCCGCCACGCCCTGTGGCGGCAGATCTCGTGCTGGGGCGTGGCGGCAGGTCTCGAGCAGCAGCACGGCTGTGTCGTCTCTCGTTTATTGTGTTAGCAAATGTGAATATAGGCACGACTAAGATTTAAATCAATTTGAAGGCTGATTTTAAAAATATTGCAGTTGGAGAAAAGATAGATCAAGTTAAGATCTATCCATTTTTATGTTTTTTCGCTTACATACACGAACGTTTTGTACTTTCCAAATGCTCAAAAACACTCCCAAAAATTATTATCAAATGCCAAATACAACAGAGAATACAAAGTTAGAGACTAATCATACAGTACAAAACCATCTTGGATGTGGGCGAAAAACACAAAAATGGATACATCTTACCTTGATCTATCTTTTCTTCAACTGTAGCATCTTCAAAATCGACCTTGAAATTGATTCAAATCTCAGTCAAACATGCCTATTCCACACTTGCTAACAACATAGGAAGAACAAAGAGCAGAACGAGAGAGCCAGTCGCTGCTGCTCGAGACCTGCCGCCACGGTGTGTGGCGGCAGGGCCCATCAACCACATGTTGTTCCATTGCAGCAGCTAGCCTCGCCCGGTTTCCAGTAATTCCAAGGTTGCCGCCCTGCTGCCTCCGCACGTGGCGACAGGTGCCGCGTGTCGGCTGCTGCCACGGCCGAGCCGGTCTCTCCTGTCAATTGTTTTTGGAGGTAGTCTTTTCCGTCAATTCGACTCAGCAGCCGGTCCTTTTGGACAAAAGTTATGAATGTAGCGTCCCAGTGGAAAAATTTATGTAGTCAGTTGATTTTGTCGGTCTCTATCATTTGACTGTCCACGGCTCCTTCATGTACTCATTTTTAGAAGAACAGAGAGGGTACTCCCTGATTCCATTAGCTTGAATGAAACCATCAAGATCCCTTACAACATCTCACTGAGAGGAGCTGTTCAACAAAATAAATCCAGAAAAAGGTCCTCTGGAGACAAGGAAACTAGAGGGGAAAGAAACATTACAGTCGGCAACACATGCCAACGCCATATAACGAACAAAGGTGGCAGCTCCATCACAGATCACAGATCACAAGCGATCTCCCAATTAGCCCTTCTGGTCTTCAGTGGTGGGGCAGCCGTTGCCTCGAGCGACCAGCAGATCGCCAGGGTCGACACTGGGCTGGACATCGCAGTCTTGCCCCTAGTGTCTCTCTTCTTGGCCGGGGATGCGGAGTCAATGGCCTCCTCCGAATCTAGAACTTACTCCAGGGATCGCCAGAAGGCGGGGTCCCAGTACCTCCTCCGTCATGTACTCATACCCATTGAACATTCTTTAGGTGTCATGGCCTTCACCGCCTAATTGTAAAAGTGAGTACAACTACTGGGCATCGAGCGAGCGAGTAATGAATCTATGTTACACTTAGTTATGTCATCATTCTTTTCATGTCTTTCTTCATCGTCTCCCCTCTCTTGATTTCATGACCAGTTATGTAAATTTAAACTGCAAAATCTCCTATAATTAATTAATTATGAACATAGGGTGTATATATGAACAAAGGGTATAAATAGCAAGAGAATAGAGGCGACACTCCCAAAAACTTTAGATCTCTAGCCCCCGCGCCGTTCCTTCCCCAGGCGACACAGGCGGTGACCCAGCCACATCGAGGTCTACAGCCCCTCTGCCTCTCCCTCGTAGTCGCCGACACCTCTCGTGGGCAAATCTCGCGTGGATCCGACATTGGCGGGGCTTCTCCTAGTGGTGGGCGATGCTTCCATGAGCAGGGGAACTCAAGGCGGCGACTGAGGGGTGGTGGCCGGCAGGAGGCGCAGCGTAGCTCGCGTCCTCTATTGCGACTGGTGGAGGGGTTGCAACAGGTTTCTTGGCGGTGGCCCTTGCGTGGGTTCAGGTACCCAGATCAGGAGGTGCCCATCTGGTCATTCTGTTCTTTCGGGCCTGGCTCCCTTGGTTCGCAGTGAAGTGGTCGCTTGCTGCTGTTGGCGGGGCGTCGCCAAGGCGAGCGGTGTTGCTGGCAGCTGCGCCGTCTCCCACGCGCCGGTGACGGTGATTTGCATTTCGTGATCTATTTTCGGGCATGTTGGCCCTTATGCTGTTGGGTCTGGGAAAGGCTCTCTCCAGCGAAGTGGTCGACGGTGGTGTGCTTCGCTGTCGGTGTTGATCATTGCGATGATCAATCCAGCATGCGACGATGACCTTGTTGCAGCTTATGGTAGCCACCGGAAGATCTTTGTGAGAGTTACATCTCTTCAGATCTTCTGGTAGTTGACTTTGGTGATGAGATGCAAATTATTGATGATGGCTTGACACGAAGGAAGGTTATGCAGCGGTGATGATCGCATTGCATGTAGCTGCTGGGATCGTAGAAAAGTGATGGTGACAATACATGAATGACTTTGATGATGGTGATATTCGAGTATCCTGTCTCTGAGCTCCGGGGTGAAAGCCTACGTATCACCCAAGTTGGTCATACTTAGCAATGGCGATGTTTTTACATCATTACCTTGTTGAAGGCATTTCTCGGATATGCTTTGACTGGTTCTTCAAGGTGAACTTGATTCTGTCCTTGGGTGGTTGGATCCAGTGACGGCGGCGCTTGAACATCACTCCCTTCTTGAAGGCGTTACTGTTGAAGAACATCGGCGTCTATGTGATGTCATGAGATGGTTGGTGCGGATATGGTCATTGTTGTAGTTTGCTGATTGCGGATCTGATTGCTTGGTTTTTTTTCTGCCTACACATAGCTTTGGTCTTATAAGGCTTTGCTATTTGCTAGCATGTTTTTGTTTGCGCGTGTTGATGTTGTCTGTGTGCATCCTAACTATGCAAAGGTCGGGTGTGTGCTCATTATGTTTGTATTCTCTTTATCCTTCATTTTGAGTCAATAAAATCCACCCTTTGTCGAAAAAATAAATATTAACAGAGGGTGTATCATTTAGTTCGACAATATACTGTTTGTTTACATGCACATAACCATGGGTGCAAACATAGATTGGTCAAAACAACATTTTTTCTTTGCCAAACCGGCTATCCGAGCCTCCTCGCTTACTCTGTCACCGCCTTCTCATCATCCGCTCCTTCTGGGTCGCCTCCATCTCGGCCACCAAGCACTTCAACATCTTGACATCGACGGAGCGCACGATCATCGTTGCATTGTCATCCAATCCTCATGGTCAACATCTTGGTATCCTCTGAAGCGGTCGTAAGCTCAACCCTCATCCCTTCGAGCTTGAGCTTTTTCTCGGTCATCACCATCAAGATGTTAAACCTCTTGGCTTTCTTTCTTCCTTCATGTCGAAGTGCTTAACACATGCTTCCTTCTTCGCCAAGATGCCCTTGAATCTCTTGGTCATCTTGACTGCCACCCTTTCTCGCTTCACCTTCTCCCACTTCTTTCCCCGAAACCCCCTTCTAACCTTGTTGGACGGCTCTTTTGTGTAGGGGATGTAACCGTTTTCGAGGTAGTATTTCACCCAAATTTATTGATTCGACACAAGGGGAGCCAAAGAATATTTACAAGTATTAGCAGTTGAGTTGTCAATTCAACCACATCCGGAGAATCAAATATATGCAGCAAAGTGTTTAGTAGCACAACAGTATGATAGTTTGATGGCAGTAGTAACAGTAGCAGTTTGTAGTGATTGTAACAACAACAACAACAACAACAACAACAAGAGTAACTTAGCAAAGATCAATATGCGGAAAGTGTAGGCATTGGATTGGTGATGGATACTTGTGTTGGATGATATTCATCATGTAACAGTCACAACCTAGAGCGATACACTAGCTCAAATTCATCAATGTAATGTAGGCATGTATCCCGTATATAGTCATACGTGCTTATAATAAGAACTTGCATGACATTTTTTCCTACCCTCCCATGGTAGCGGGGTCCATAAGGAAATCTAAGGTATATTAAGGCCTCATTTTAATAGAGAACCGGAACAAAGCATTAACATATGGTGAATACATGAACTCCTCAAACTACGTTCATCACCGGAAAGAATCCCAATTATTGTCACCTTGGGGTATGCGGATCATAACACGTAATAGGTGCATATAACTTGTAAGATAGGATCACGAACTCAAATATATTCATGAAAACATAAAGGGTTCAGATCTGAAATCATGGCACTCAGGCCCTAGTGACAAGCATTAAGCATAGCAAAGTCATAGCAACATCAATCTCAGAACATAGTGGATATTAGGAATCAAGCCCTAACAAATTGACTCGATTACATGATAAATCTCATCCGATTTCATCACCGTCCAGCAAGACAACGAAGGAATTACTCACTCTCGGTGGTGAGCATCATGAAATTGGTGATGAAGAAGGGTTGGTGATGATGATGGCGATGAATCCCCCTCTCCGGAGCCCCGAACGGACACCAGATCAACCCTCCCGATGAAGAACATGAGGTGGTGGTGGCTCCGTATCGTAAAACGCGATGAAACTTCTTCTCCCATTTTTTCTTGGGAAGAAGGTATTATAGACTTGAGATTAGGGTCAGCAGAGCCACGTGGGCCACACAAGGCATGAGGGCACGCCTAGGGGTGGTCGCGCCCTGTTGCCTTGTGGGCAAGTGGTGGCCCCCCTTCGATGGATCTTCGCTCCATTTTTTATATTTCATAAAAAATCTTCAAAAAGTTTTGTCCAATTCTAAGAACTTTTATTTCTGGGCAAAAAACAACACCATGGTAATTCTGCTGAAAATAGCATCAGTTCGGATTAGTTTCATTCAAATCATGCAAATTAGAGTACAAAACAAGAGCAAAAGTGTTTAAAAAAGTAGATACGATGGAGACATATCAACTCCCCCAAGCCTAACTCATTGCTTGTCCTCAAGCAATCCAGTTGACAATTTGAAAGTGATAAAGAATTTTTTTTACAAACTCTTTTGTTCTTGTATCTGTATATAAGCTTAAATAGCACCCAAGTTTTCAGCAAAGATCATGAACTAACCATGCAAATGGTAACACTTAGGAATCACATTTACTCATATTAATGGCATAATCAACTAGCAAGCAATAATACCATATCTCAAATGCCAACAATTTGTCAAAACAAGCATGATATAATATGATAACATGGTATTTTGCTAACTCTTTTCAAGACCGCAAAACATAAATGCAGAGTGAAGGAAATATGCCCTAGAGGCAATAATAAAGTTATTATTTATTTCCTTATATCATGATAAATGTTTATTATTCATGCTAGAATTGTATTAACCGGAAACATAATACATGTGTGAATACATAGACAAACAAAGTGTCACTAGTATGCCTCTACTTGACTAGCTCGTTAATCGAAGACGGTTATGTTTCCTAACCATGAACAAAAGAGTTGTTATTTGATTAACGGGATCACATCATTAGAAGAATGATGTGATTGACATGACCCATTCCATTAACTTAGCACCCGATCGTTTAGTATGTTGCTATTGCTTTCTTCATGACTTATACATGTTCCTATGACTATGAGATTATGCAACTCCCATTTACCGGAAGAACACTTTGTGTGCTACCAAATGTCACAATGTAACTGGGAGATTATAAAGGAGCTCTACAGGTGTCTCCAAAGGTGAATGTTGGGTTGGCGTATTTCGAGATTAGGATTTGTCACTCCGATTGTCGGAGAGGTATCTCTGGGCCCTCTCGGTAATGCACATCACATAAGCCTTGCAAGCATTGCAACTAATGAGTTAGTTGTGAGATGATGTATTACGGAACGAGTAAAGAGACTTGCCGGTAACGAGATTGAACTAGGTATTGAGATACCGACGATCGAATCTCGGGCAAGTAACATACCGATGACAAAGGGAACAACGTATGTTGTTATGCGGTCTGACCGATAAAGATCTTCGTAGAATTTGTAGGAGCCAATATGAGCATCCAGGTTCCGCTATTGGTTATTGACCGGAGACGAGTCTCGGTCATGTCTACATTGTTCTCGAACCCGTAGGGTCCGCATGCTTAAGGTTTCGATGACAGTTATATTATGAGTTTATGAGTTTTGATGTACAGAAGTTAGTTCGGAGTCCCGGATGTGATCACGGACATGACGAGGAGTCTCGAAATGGTCGAGACATAACGATTGAAATATTGGACGGCTTTATTCGGACACCGGAAGTGTTCCGGGTGATTTCGGAGAAAACCGGAGAGCCGGAGGGTTACTGGAACCCCCCCGGGAGAAGTAATGGGCCATATGGGCCTTAGTGGAGAGAGAGAGAGGGGCATCCAAAGGTGGGCCGCGCACCTCCTCCCCCCCTGATCCGAATTGGACTAGGAGAGGGGGGGCGGCGCCCCCCTTTCCCTCTCCCTCCCCACTTCTTTCCCCCTCCTAGTAGGAGTCCTACTCCTACTAGGAGGAGGACTCCTCCTTGGCGCGCCATAGAGGGCCAGCCGGCCTCCTCCCCTTGATCCTTTATATACGGGGGCAAGGGGCACCCCTTGACACACAAGTTGATCCACGTGATCATATTCTTAGCCGTGTGCGGTGCCCCCTTCCACCATAGTCCTCGATAATATTGTAGCGGTGCTTAGGCGAAGCCCTGCGACGGTAGTGCATCAAGATCGTCACCATGCCGTCGTGCTGACGGAACTCTTCCCCAACACTTTGCTGGATCAGAGTCCGGGGATCGTCATCGAGCTGAACGTGTGCTAGAACTCGGAGGTGCCGTAGTTTCGGTGCTTGATCGGTCAGGCCGTGGAGACGTACGACTACATCAACCAAACGCTTCCGTTGTCGGTCTACAAGGGTACGTAGATCACACTCTCCCCTCTTGTTGCTATGCATCACCATGATCTTGCGTGTGCGTAGGAAAATTTTGAAATTACTACGTTCCCCAACAGTGGCATCCGAGCCTAGGTTTTATGTGTTGATGTTATATGCACGAGTAGAACACAAGTGAGTTGTGGGCGATATAAGTCATACTGCTTACCAGCATGTCATACTTTGGTTCGGCAGTATTGTTGGACGAAGCGGCCCGGACCGACATTACGCGTACGCTTACGCGAGACCGGTTCTCCCGACGTGCTTTGCATAAAGGTGGCTAGCGGGTGACAGTTTCTCCAACTTTAGTTGAACCGAGTGTGGCTACGCCCGATCCTTGCGAAGGTTTAAACAGCACCAACTTGACAAACTATCGTTGTGGTTTTGATGTGTAGGTAAGATTGGTTCTTGCTTAAGCCCGTAGCAGCCACGTAAAACTTGCAACAACAAAGTAGAGGACGTCTAACTTGTTTTTGCAGGGCATGTTGTGATGTGATATGGTCAAGACATGATGCTAAATTTTATTGTATGAGATGATCATGTTTTGTAACCGAGTTATCGACAACTGGCAGGAGCCATATGGTTATCGCTTTATTGTATGCGATGCAATCGCGCTGTAATGCTTTACTTTATCACTAAGCGGTAGCGATAGTCGTGGAAGCATAAGATTGGCGAGACGACAACGATGCTACGATGGAGATCAAGGTGTCACGCCGATGACGATGGTGATCACGACGGTGCTTCGAAGATGGAGATCACAAGCACAAGATGATGATGGCCATATCATATCACTTATATTGATTGCATGTGATGTTTATCTTTTATGCATCTTATCTTGCTTTGATTGACGGTAGCATTATAAGATGATCTCTCACTAATTATCAAGAAGTGTTCTCCCTGAGTATGCACCGTTGCGAAAGTTCTTTGTGCTGAGACACCACGTGATGATCGGGTGTGATAGGCTCTATGTTCAAATACAACGGGTGCAAAACAGTTGCACACGCGGAATACTCAGGTTATACTTGACGAGCCAAGCATATACAGATATGGCCTCGGAACACGGAGACCGAAAGGTCGAGCGTGAATCATATAGTAGATATGATCAACATAGTGATGTTCACCAATGAAACTACTCCATCTCACGTGATGATCGGACATGGTTTAGTTGATTTGGATCACGTGATCACTTAGAGGATTAGAGGGATGTCTATCTAAGCGGGAGTTCTTAAGTAATATGATTAATTGAACTTAAATTTATCATGAACTTAGTCCTGGTAGTATTTTGCAAATCATGTTGTAGATCAATAGCTCACATTGTTGCTTCCCTGTGTTTATTTTGATATGTTCCTAGAGAAAATTGTGTTGAAAGATGTTAGTAGCAATGATGCGGATTGGATCCGTGATCTGAGGTTTATCCTCATTGCTGCACAGAAGAATTATGTCCTTGATGCACCACTAGGTGACAGACCTATTGCAGGAGCAGATTTAGACGTTATGAACGTTTGGCTAGCTCAATATGATGACTACTTAATAGTTTAGTGCACCATGCTTAACGGCTTAGAATCGGGACTTCAAAAGACGTTTTGAACGTCATGGGCCATATGAGATGTTCCAGGAGTTGAAGTTAATATTTCAAGCAAATACCCGAGTTGAGAGATATGAAGTCTCCAACAAGTTCTATAGCCAAAAGATGGAGGAGAATCGCTCAACTAGTGAGCATGTGCTCAGATTGTCTGGGTACTACAATCGCTTGAATCAAGTGGGAGTTAATCTTCCAGATAAGATAGTGATTGACAGAATTCTCTAGTCACCATCACCAAGTTAGTAGAACTTCGTGATGAACTATAGTATGCAAGGGATGACGAAAATGACTCCCGAGCTTTTCATGATGATGAAATCGATGAAGGTAGAAATCAAGAAAGAGCATCAAGTGTTGATGGTAGACAAGACCACTAGTTTCAATAAAAGGGAAAAGGGAAGAAGGGGAACTTCAAGAAGAACAGCAAGCAAGTTGCTGCTCAAGTGAAGAAGCCCAAGTCTGGTCCTAAGCCTGAGACTAAGTGCTTCTACTGCAAAGGGACTGGTCACTGGAAGCGGAACTGCCCCAAGTATTTGGCGGATAAGAAGGATGGCAAAGTGAACAAAGGTATATTTGATATACAGATTATTAATGTGTATTTTACTAGTGTTCGTAGCAACCCCTCGGTATTTGATACTGGTTCAGTTGCTAAGAGTAGTAACTCGAAACGGGAGTTGCAGAATGAACAGAAACTAGTTAAGGGTGAAGTGACGATGTGTGTTGGAAGTAGTTCCAAGATTGATATGATCATCATCGCACACTCCCTATAATTTCGGGATTAGTGTTGAACCTAAATAAGTGTTATTTGGTGTTTGCGTTGAGCATGAATATGATTTGATCATGTTTATTGCAATACGGTTATTCATTTAAGTTAGAGAATAATTGTTGTTCTGTTTACATGAATAAAACCTTATATGGTTACACACCCAATGAAAATGGTTCATTGGATCTCGATCGTAGTGATACACATATTCATAATATTGAAACCAAAAGATGCAAAGTTAATAATGATAGTGCAACTTATTTGTGGCACTGCCGTTTAGGTCATATTGGTGTAAAGCGCATGAAGAAACTCCATGCTGATGGGATTTTGGAATCACTTGATTATGAATCACTTGATGCTTGCGAACCATGCCTTATGGGCAAGATGACTAAGACTCCGTTCTCCGGAACAATGGAGCGAGCAAATGACTTATTAGAAATAATACATACTGATGTATGTGATCCGATGAGTGTTGAGGCTCACGGCGGGTATCGTTATTTTTTGACCTTCATAGATGATTTGAGCAGATATGGGTATATCTACTTGATGAAACACAAGTCTGAAACATTTGAAAAGTTCAAAGAATTTCAGAGTGAAGTGGAGAATCATTGTAACAAAAATAAAAAGTTTCTACGATATGATCGCAGAAGTAAAATATTTGAGTTACGAGTTTGGCCTTCAGTTAAAAACAATGTGAAATAGTTTCACTACTCACGCCACCTGGAACACCACAGCATAATGGTGTGTCCGAACGTCATAACCGTACTTTATTAGATATGGTGCAAACTATGATGTCTCTTACCAATCTACCACTATCGTTTTGGGATTATGCATTAGAGACAGCTGCATTCACGTTAAATAGGGCACCATCTAAATCCGTTGAAACGACACTGTATGAACTATGGTTTGGCAAGAAACCTAAGCTGTTGTTTCTTAAAGTTTGAGGTTGCAATGCTTATGTGAAAAAGTTTCAACCTGATAAGCTCAAACCCAAATCGGAGAAGTGCGTCTTCATAGGATACCCAAAAAGAAAATGTTGGGTACACCTTCTATCACAGATCCGAAGGCAAGATATTCGTTGCTTTGAATGGATCCTTTCTAGAGAAGGAATTTCTCTCGAAAGAAGTGAGTGGGAGGAAAGTAGAACTTGATGAGGTAACTGTACCTGCTCCCTTATTGGAAAGTAGTTCATCACAGAAATCTGTTCTTGTGACTACTACACCAATTAGTAAGGAAGCTAATGATGATGATCATGTAACTTCAGATCAAGTCACTACCGAATATCGTAGGTAAACCAGAGTGAGATCCGCACCAGAGTGGTATGGTAATCCTGTTCTGGAAGTCATGTTACTAGACCATGACGAACTCGCGAACTATGAGGAAGCGATGATGAGCCCAGATTCCGCGAAATGGTTTGAGGCCATGAAATCTGAGATATGATCCATGTATGAGAACAAAGTATGGACTTTGATGGATTTGCCCGATGATCGGCAAGCCATAGAAAATAAATGGATCTTCAAGAGGAAGACGGACACTGATAGTAGTGTTAGTATCTACAAAGCTAGACTTGTCGAAAAAGGTTTTTGACAAAGTTCAAGATGTTGACTACGATGAAATTTTCTCACTCGTAGCGATGCTTAAGTCTGTCCAAATCATGTTAGCAATTGCCGCATTTTTATGAAATCTGGCAAATGGATAAACAAAACTACATTCCTTAATGGATTTAAAGAAGAGTTGTATATGATGCAACTAGAAGGTTTTTGTCAATCCTAAAGGTGCTAACAAAATATGCAAGCTCCAGCGATCCTTCTATGGACTGGTGCAAGCATCTCGGAGTTGGAATATACACTTTGATAAGTTGATCAAAGCATATAGTTTTATACAGACTTGCGGTGAAGCCTGTATTTACAAGAAAGTGAGTGGGAGCACTACAGCATTTCTGATAAGTATATGACATATTCTTGATCGGAAATAATGTAGAATTATTCTGCAAAGCATAAAGGAGTGTTTAAAAGGATTTTTTTTTCAAAGAAAACCTCGGTGAAGCTGCTTACATATTAAGCATCAAAATCTATAGAGGTAGATCAAGACGCTTGATAAGTTTTTTCAATGAGTACATACCTTGACAATATTTTGAAGTAGTTCAAAAATGGAACAGTCAAAGAAAGAGTTCTTGGCTGTGTTACAAGGTATGAAATTGAGTAAGACTCAAAGCCCGACCACGGCAGAAGATAGAAAGAGAATGAAAGTCATTCCCTATGCCTCAGACATAGGTTCTATAAAGTATGCCATGCTGTGTACCAGATCTATTGTATACCCTACACTGTGTTAAGCAAGGGAGTACAATAGTGATCTAAGAGTAGATTACTGGACAGCGGTCAAAATTATCCTTAGTGGAATAAGGAAATATTTCTCAATTATGGGGGTGACAAAAAGGTTCGTCGTAAAAAGTTACGTCGATGCAAGTTTTGACACAGATCTGGATGACTCTAAGTCTCGATCTAGATACATATTGAAAGTGGGAGCAATTAGCTAGAGTAGCTCCATGCAGAGCATTGTAGACATAGAATTCGCAAAATACTTACGGATCTGTATGTGACAGACCCGTTGACTAATATTATCTCACAAGCAAAACATGATCACACCTTAGTACTCTTTGGGTGTTAATCACATAAACGATGTGAACTAGATTATTGACTCTAGTAAACCCTTTGGGTATAGGTCACATGACGATGTGAACTATGGGTGTTAATCACATGGTGATGTGAACTATTAGTGTTGAATCACATGGCGATGTGAACTAGATTATTGACTCTAGTGCAAGTGGGAGACTGAAGGAAATATGCCCTAGAGGCAATAATAAAGTTATTATTTATTTCCTTATATCATGATAAAAGTTTATTATTCATGCTAGAATTGTATTAACCGGAAACATAATACATGTGTGAATACATAGACAAACAGAGTGTCACTAGTATGCCTCTACTTGACTAGCTCGTTAATCGAAGATGGTTATGTTTCCTAACCATGAACAAAAGAGTTGTTATTTGATTAACGGGATCACATCATTAGAAGAATGATGTGATTGACATGACCCATTCCATTAGCTTAGCACCCGATCGTTTAGTATGTTGCTATTGCTTTCTTCATGACTTATACATGTTCCTATGACTATGAGATTATGCAACTCCCGTTTACCGGAAGAACACTTTGTGTGCTACCTAACGTCACAACGTAACTGGGTGATTATAAAGGAGCTCTACAGGTGTCTCCAAAGGTGAATGTTGGGTTGGCGTATTTCGAGATTAGGATTTGTCACTCCGATTGTCGGAGAGGTATTTCTGGGCCCTCTCGGTAATGCACATCACATAAGCCTTGCAAGCATTGCAACTAATGAGTTAGTTGCGAGATGATGTATTACGGAACGAGTAAAGAGACTTGCCGGTAACGAGATTGAACTAGGTATTGAGATACCGACGATCGAATCTCGGGCAAGTAACATACCGATGACAAAGGGAACAACGTATGTTGTTATGTGGTCTGACCGATAAAGATCTTCGTAGAATATGTAGGAGCCAATATGAGCATCCAGTTTCCGCTATTGGTTATTGACCGGAGACGAGTCTCGGTCATGTCTACATTGTTCTCGAACCCGTAGGGTCCGCACGCTTAAGGTTTCGATGATAGTTATATTATGAGTTTATGAGTTTTGATGTACCGAAGTTAGTTCGGAGTCCCAGATGTGATCACGGACATGACGAGGAGTCTCGAAATGGTCAAGACATAAAGATTGATATATTGGACGGCTTTATTTGGACACCAGAAGTGTTCCGGGTGATTTCGGAGAAAACCGGAGAGCCGGAGGGTTACCGGAACCCCCCGGGAGAAGTAATGGGCCATATGGGCCTTAGTGGAGAGAGAGAGGGGCAGCCAAAGGTGGGCCGCGCGCCTCCTCCCCCCCTGGTCTGAATTGGACTAGGAGAGGGGGGCGGCGCCCCCCTTTCCCTCTCCCTCCCCACTTCTTTCCCCCTCCTAGTAGGAGTCCTACTCCTACTAGGAGGAGGAGTCCTCCTTGGCGCGCCATAGAGGGCCGGCCGGCCTCCTCCCCTTGATCCTTTATATACTGGGGCAGGGGGCACCCCTTGACACACAAGTTGATCCACGTGATCATATTCTTAGCCGTGTGCGGTGCCCCCTTCCACCATAGTCCTCGATAATATTGTAGCGGTGCTTAGGCAAAGCCCTGCGACGGTAGTGCATCAAGATCGTCACCACGCCATCGTGCTGATGGAACTCTTCCCCGACACTTTGCTGGATCGGAGTCCGGGGATCGTCATCGAGCTGAACGTGTGCTAGAACTCGGAGGTGCCGTAGTTTCGGTGCTTGATCGGTCGGGTCGTGGAGACGTACGACTACATCAACCAAACGCTTCCGTTGTCGGTCTACAAGGGTACGTAGATCACACTCTCCCCTCTCGTTGCTATGCATCACCATGATCTTGCGTGTGCGTAGGAAAATTTTGAAATTACTACGTTCCCCAACACAGAGCACCTTCAAAGTTCAAGCAACGACTTAACACTGTAATTGTAGAAGAGATCTAGTCATGATGCACACAAAATTAACTATAATAAATGCATAGGAATGACAATAGCGCTCTCAGGACTGGTGCTTTGATATTCATCATGTAACAGTCACAACCTAGAGCGATACACAATATCTCTAATTCATTAATGTAATGTAGGCATGTAGTCCGTATATAGTCATACGTTGATACGTCTCCAACATATCTATAATTTTTGATCGTTCCATGCTGTTTTATTATCAATTTTGGATGTTTTATAATCATTTTATAGCCATTTTATATCATTTTTGGTACTAACCTATTGACATAGTGCCAAGTGCCAGCTGCTGTTTTTTCCATGTTTTTTACATCGCAGGAAATCAATATCAAACGGAGTCCAAATGCCACAAAACTTTACGATGATTTTTTATGGACAAAAAGGAAGAAGTTGGGCCCTGGTTGCACCTGGGGGGAGTCCCGAGGAGGAGACAACCCACCAGGGCGCGCCAGGAGGCCTAGGCGCGCCCTGGTGGGTTGTGCCCACCTCGGGTACCCCCCGGACCGCCTCTTTGCTCTATAAATACCCCAAAAATCCCAGAACCCTAGGGGAGTCGACGGAATATTCATCCCGCCGCCGCAGAGTCCAGAACCACCAGATCCAATCTAGACACCATCTCAGATGGGGTTCACCACCTCCATTGGTGGCTCTCCGATGATGCGTGAGTAGTTCTTTGTAGACCTTCGGGTCCGTAGTTAGTAGCTAGATGGATTCATCTCTCTTTCTCTCTTGATTCTCAATACAATGGTCTCTTGGAGATCCATATGATGTAACTCTTTTGCGGTGTGTTTGTTGGGATCCGATGAACTTTGAGTTTATGATCAGTCATATCTTTTTATATCCATGAAAGTATTTGAGTTCCTTTGATCTCTTTTATGCATAACCTCTTCGTATTTCTTCTCCAATATTTGGGTTTTGTTTGTCCAACTTGATCTATTTATCTTGCAATGGGAAGAGGTGCCCGGTAGTGGGTTTGATCTTATGGTGCTTGATCCCAGTGACAGAAGGGGAACCGACACATATGTATCGTTGCTACTAAGGATAAAAAGATGGAACCGACACATCATGTCATCATTCTTATTGCATTACTTCGTTTTTACACGAACTTAATACACTAGATGCATGATGGATAGCGGTCGACGTGTGGAGTAATAGTAGTAGATGCAGGCAGGAGTCGGTCTACTAATCTTGGACATGATGCCTATGTAGTCATCATAATTATTTGAGGTTCTATCAATTTCCCAACAGTAATGTGTTCACCCATCGTTTTCTATCTTTCTCGAGAAAAGCCACTAGTGAAACCTACGGCCCCCGGGTTCTCATATTATTTGCCTTTGCGATCTACTTTTATTTGCTTTTATTTTCAGATTTATTAAACCAAAAACCCAAAAATACCTTGCTGCAATTTATCTTTATTTATTTTGTTTGCGTTCGATCTATCAATATTTACAACCTTTTGTTGGGGAACGTTGCAGAAAACAAAAATTTTCCTACGGTTTCACCAAGATCCATCTATGAGTTCATCTAGCAACGAGTGATCGGATTGCATCTACATACCTTTGTAGATCACGCGCGGAAGCATTCAAGGACGGGGATGAGGAAGTCGTACTCGACGTGATCCAAATCACCGGAGATCCTAGCGCCGAACGGACGGCACCTCCGTGTTCAACACACGTATGGTTAGCGTGACGTCTCCTCCTTCTTGATCCAGCAAGGGGGGAAGGAGAGGTTGGTGAAGATCTAGCAGCACGACAGCGTGGTGGTGGATGCAGGGCGTCACCGCAGCAGGGCTTTGCCGTAGTACTGCGAGAGGGAGAGGTGAAGTAGGGGAGAGGGAGGCGCCAAGACTCAAGGTGTGGCTGCCCCCCCCTTTATATAGGCTCCCCTAGGGGGGCGCCGGCCAAGGGGTGGAGTGCCCCCCAAGCCAGGTGGGGCGCCTCCCCACCCCTAGGGTTTCAACCCTAGGCGCATGGGGTGGGCCTAGGGGGGCGCACTAGCCCACTATGGGCTGGTTCCCCTCCCCACTTTGGCCCATGGGGCCCTCCGGGATGGGTGGCCCCACCCGGTGGACCCCCGGGACCCTTCCGGTGGTCCCGGTACAATACCGGTGACCCCGAAACTCTCCCGATGGCCGAAACTGCACTTCCTATATATAATTCTTCACCTCCGGACCATTCCGGGACTCCTCGTGACGTCCAGGATCTCATCCGGGACTCCGAACAACTTTCAGGTTACTGCATATTCATATCTCTACAACCCTAGCGTCACCGAACCTTAAGTGTGTAGACCCTACGGGTTCGGGAGACATGTAGACATGACCGAGACGGCTCTCCGGTCAATAACCAACAGCGGGATCTGGATACCCATGTTGGCTCCCACATGCTCCTCGATGATCTCATCGGATGAACCACGATGTCGAGGATTCAAGCAACCCCGTATATAATTCCCTTTGTCAATCGGTACGTTACTTGCCCGAGATTCGATCGTCGATATCCCAATACCTCGTTCAATCTCGTTACCGGCAGGTCACTTTACTCGTACCGTAATGCATGATCCCGTGACCAGACACTTGGTCACTTTGAGCTCATTATGATGATGCATTACCGAGTGGGCCCAGAGATACCTCTCCGTCATATGGAGTGACAAATCCCAGTCTTGATCCGTGTCAACCCAACAGACACTTTTGGAGATACCCGTAGTATACCTTTATAGTCACCCAGTTACGTTGTGACGTTTGGTATACCCAGAGCACTCCTACGGTATTCGGGAGTTACACGATCTCATGGTCTAAGGAAAAGATACTTGACATTGTAAAAACTCTAGCAAACGAACTATACGATCTTGTGCTATGTTTAGGATTGGGTCATGTCCATCACATCATTCTCCTAATGATGTGATCCCGTTATCAATGACATCCCCATGTCCATAGCCAGGAAACCATGACTATCTGTTGATCAACGAGCTAGTCAACTAGAGGCTTACTAGGGACATGTTGGTGTCTATGTATTCACACATGTATTACGATTTCCGGATAACACAATTATAGCATGAATAAAAGACAATTATCATGAACAAGGAATATAATAATAATCCTTTTATTATTGCCTCTAGGGCATATTTCCAACAGTATCCCACTTGCACTAGAGTCAATAATCTAGTTACATTGTGATGAATCGAACACCCATGGAATTATGGTGTTGATCATGTTTTGCTCTAGGGAGAGGTTTAGTCAACGGATCTGCTACATTCAGGTCCGTACGTACTTTACAAATATCTATGTCTCCATCTTGAACATTTTCACGAATGGAGTTGAAGCGACGCTTGATGTGCCTGGTCTTCTTGTGAAACCTGGGCTCCTTGGCAAGTGCAATAGCTCCAGTGTTGTCACAGAAGAGTTTGATCGGCCCCGACGCATTGGGTATGACTCCTAGGTCGGTGATGAACTCCTTCACCCAAATTGCTTCATGCGCTGCCTCCGAGGCTGCCATGTACTCCGCTTCACATGTAGATCCCGCCACGACGCTCTGCTTGCACCCCACCATTCAAAATATACACGTATCCGGTTTGTGACTTAGAGTCATCCAGATCTGTGTCGAAGCTAGCATCGACGTAACCCTTTATGACGAGCTCTTCGTCACCTCCATAAACGAGAAACATTTCCTTAGTCCTTTTCAGGTACTTCAGGATATTCTTGACCGCTGTCCAGTGTTCCTTGCCGGGATTACTTTGGTACCTTCCTACCAAACTTACGGCAAGGTTTACATCAGGTCTGGTACACAGCATGGCATACATAATAGAACCTATGGCCGAGGCATAGGGGATGACACTCATCTCTTCTATATCTTCTGCCGTGGTCGGACATTGAGCTGAGCTCAATTTCACACCTTGCAACACAGGCAAGAACCCCTTCTTAGACTGATCCATATTGAACTTCTTCAATATCTTATCAAGGTATGTGCTTTGTGAAAGACCTATGAGGCGTCTTGATCTATCTCTATAGATCTTGATGCCTAATATATAAGCAGCTTCTCCAAGGTCCTTCATTGAAAAACTCTTATTCAAGTAGGCCTTAATGCTGTCCAAAAGCTCTATATCATTTCCCATCAAAAGTATGTCATCTACATATAATATGAGAAATGCTACAGAGCTCCCACTCACTTTCTTGTAAACGCAGGCTTCTCCATAAGTCTGCATAAACCCAAACGCTTTGATCATCTCATCAAAGCGAATGTTCCAACTCCGAGATGCTTGCAACAGCCCATAAATCGAGTGTTGGAGCTTGCACACCTTGTCAGCATTCTTAGGATCGACAAAACCTTCCGGCTGCATCATATACAGTTCTTCCTTAAGATGACCGTTAAGGAATGCCGTTTTAACGTCCATTTGCCATATCTCATAATCATAGCATGCGGCAATAGCTAACATGATTCGGACGGACTTCAGCTTTGCTACGGGAGAGAATGTCTCATCGTAGTCAACCCCTTGAACTTGTCGATAACCCTTAGTGACAAGCCTAGCTTTATAGATGGTCACATTACCATCCGCGTCTGTCTTCTTCTTAAAGATCCATTTATTTTCTATGGCTCGCCGATCATCGGGCAAGCCAGTCAAAGTCCATACTTCGTTTTCATACATGGATCCTATCTCGGATTTCATGGCTTCCAGCCATTTGTTAGAATCCGGGCCCACCCTCGCTTCTTCATAGTTCGAAGGTTCACCGTTGTCTAACAACATGATTTCCAAGACAGGGTTGCCGTACCACTCTGGTGCGAAACGTGTCCTTGTGGACCTTCGAAGTTCAGTAGGAGCTTGATCAGAAGTATCTTGATCATCATCATTAACTTCCTCTCTAATTGGTGCAGGCACCACAGGAACATTTTCCTGAGTTGCGCCACTTTCCGGTTCAAGAGGCAATACTTCATCAAGTTCTACTTTCCTCCCACTTACTTCTTTCGAGAGAAACTCCTTCTCTAGAAAGGATCCATTCTTAGCAACAAAGATCTTGCCTTCGGATCTGAGGTAGAAGGTATACCCAATAGTTTCTTTAGGGTATCCTATGAAGACGCATTTTTCCGACTTGGGTTCGAGCTTTTCAGGTTGAAGTTTCTTGACATAAGCATCGCATCCCAAAACTTTTAGAAACGACAGCTTAGGCTTCTTCCCAAACCATAATTCATACGGTGTCGTCTCAACCGATTTCGACGGAGCCCTATTTAAAGTGAATGCGGCAGTCTCTAAAGCATAGCCCCAAAATGACAGCGGTAAATCGGTAAGAGACATCATAGATCGCACCATATCTAATAGAGTGCGATTACGACGTTCGGACACACCATTACGCCGAGGTGTTCCAGGCGGCGTGAGTTGTGAAACTATTCCACATTTTCTTAAGTGTGTACCAAATTCGTGACTCAAGTATTCTCCTCCACGATCTGATCGCAAAAACTTGATTTTTCTGTCACGTTGATTCTCAACCTCACTCTGAAATTCCTTGAACTTTTCAAAGGTTTCAGACTTGTGTTTCATTAAGTAGATATACCCATATCTACTCAAGTCATCAGTGAGGGTGAGAACATAACGATAGCCACCACGAGCCTCAACACTCATTGGACCGCACACATCAGTATGTATGATTTCCAATAGGTTGGTTGCTCGCTCCGTTGTTCCTGAGAATGGAGTCTTGGTCATCTTACCCATGAGGCATTGTTCGCACGTGTCAAATGATTCGTAATCAAGAGACTCTAAAAGTCCATCTGTATGGAGCTTCTTCATGCGTTTGACACCTATGTGACCAAGGCGGCAGTGCCACAAGTATGTGGGACTATCATTATCAACCTTACATCTTTTGGTATTCACACTATGAATATGTGTAGCATTACGCTCGAGATTCATTAAGAATAAACCATTCACCATAGGAGCATGACCATAAAACATATCTCTCATATAAATAGAACAACCATTATTCTCGGATTTAAATGAGTAGCCATCTCGAATTAAACGAGATCCTGATACAATGTTCATGCTCAAAGCTGGTACTAAATAACAATTATTGAGATTTAAAACTAATCCCGTGGGTAAATGTAGAGGCAGCGTGCCGACGGCGATCACATCGACCTTGGAACCATTCCCGACGCGCATCGTCACCTCATCCTTCGCCAGTCTCCGCTTATTCCGCAGCTCCTGCTTTGAGTTACAAATGTGAGCAACCGCACCGGTATCAAATACCCAGGAGCTACTACGAGTACTGGTAAGGTACACATCAATTACATGTATATCACATAGACCTTCCGTTTTCCCGGCCTTCTTGTCCGCTAAGTATTTGGGGCAGTTCCGCTTCCAGTGACCACTTCCCTTGCAATAAAAACACTCAGTCTCGGGCTTGGGTCCATTCTTTGGCTTCTTCCCGGCAACTTGCTTACCGGGCGCGGCAACTCCCTTGCCATCCTTCTTGAAGTTCTTCTTACCCTTGCCTTTCTTGAACTTAGTGGTTTTATTCACCATCAACACTTGATGGTCCTTTTTGACTTCTACCTCTGCTGATTTCAGCATTGCAAATACTTCATGAATGGTCTTTTCCATCCCCTGCATATTGAAGTTCATCACAAAGCTCTTGTAGCTTGGTGGAAGCGACTGGAGGATTCTGTCAATGACCGCGTCATCCGGGAGATTAACTCCTAGCTGAGTCAAGCGGTTATGTAACCCAGACATTGTGAGTATGTGCTCACTGACAGAACTATTTTCCTCCATCTTACAGCTGAAGAATTTGTCGGAGACTTCATATCTCTCAACCCGGGCATGAGCTTGGAAAACCATTTTCAGCTCTTCGAACATCTCATATGCTCTGTGTCGCTCAAAACGCTTTTGGAGCCCCGGTTCTAAGCTGTAAAGCATGCCGCACTGAACGAGGGAGTAATCATCAGCTCGTGCCTGCCAATCGTTCATAACGTCTTGGTTCTGTGGGACGGGTGCGTCACCTAGCGGTGCTAGTAGGACATAATCTTTCTTGGCAGCTATGAGGATGATCCTCAGGTTCCGGACCCAGTCCGTATAGTTGCTGCCATCGTCTTTCAGCTTGGTTTTCTCTAGGAACGCGTTGAAGTTGAGGACAACGTTGGCCATTTGATCTACAAGACATATTGTAAAGATTTTAGACTAAGTTCATGATAATTAAGTTCATGTAATCAAATTATATAATGAACTCCCACTTAGATAGACATCCCTCCAGTCATCTAAGTATAACATGATCCGAGTTAACTAGGCCGTGTCCGATCATCATGTGAGACGGACTAGTCAACATCGGTGAAAATCTTCATGTTGATCGTATCTTCTATACGACTCATGCTCGACCTTTCGGTCTTCTGTGTTCCGAGGCCATGTCTGTACATGCTAGGCTCGTCAAGTCAACCTAAGTGTTTGCATGTGTAAATCTGTCTTACACCCGTTGTATGTGAACGTTGGAATCTATCACACCCGATCATCACGTGGTGCTTTGAAACAACAAACTGTTGCAACGGTGCACAGTTAGGGGGAACACTTTCTTGAAATTATTATGAGGGATCATCTTATTTACTACCGCCGTTCTAAGTAAACAAGATGCAAAAAAAATGATAAACATCACATGCAATCAAATAATAATAGTGACATGATATGGCCAATATCACATAGCTCCTTTGATCTCCATCTTGGGGCTCCATGATCATCTTGTCACCGGCATGACACCATGATCTCCATCATCGTGTCTCCATGAAGTTGCTCCCCAACTATTACTTCTACTACTATGGCTAACGCGTTTAGCAATAAAGTAAAGTAATTTACATGGCGTTTCTCAATGACACGCGGGTCATACAAAAAAATAAAGACAACTCCTATGGCTCCTGCCGGTTGTCATACTCATCGACATGCAAGTCGTGATTCCTATTACAAGAACATGATCTCATACATCACATATATATCATTCATCATTCATCACAACTTTGGCCATATCACATCACAAATCACTTGCTGCAAAAACAAGTTAGACGTCCTCTAATTGTTGTTGCAAGTTTTACGTGGCTGCAAAAGGGTTCTAGCAAGAACGTTTTCTTACCTACGTAATAGCCACAACGTGATTTGTCAACTTCTATTTACCCTTCATATGGACCCTTTTCATCGAATCCGCTCCAACTAAAGTGGGAGAGACAGACACCCGCTAGGCACCTTATGCAACTAGTGCATGTCAGTCGGTGGAACCAGTCTCACGTAAGCGTACGTGTAAGGTCGGTCCGGGCCGCTTCATCCCAAATACCGCTGAAGCAAGATAAGACTAGTAGCAGCAAGAAAGTTGACAACATCTACGCCCACAACAAATTGTGTTCTACTCGTGCAAGGAGAACTACGCATAGACCTAGCTCATGATGCCACTGTTGGGGAACGTTGCAGAAAACAAAAAATTTCCTATGGTTTCACCAAGATCCATCTATGAGTTCATCTAGCAACGAGTGATCGGATTGCATCTACATACCTTTGTAGATCACGCGCGGAAGCGTTCAAGGACGGGGATGAGGAAGTCGTACTCGACGTGATCCAAATCACCGGAGATCCTAGCGCCGAACGGACGGCACCTCCGTGTTCAACACACGTACGGTCAGCATGACGTCTCCTCCTTCTTGATCCAGCAAGGGGGGAAGGAGAGGTTGATGAAGATCCAGCAGCACGACGGCGTGGTGGTGGATGCAGGGCGTCACCGCAGCAGGGCTTCGCCGTAGTACTGCGAGAGGGAGAGGTGAAGCAGGGGAGAGGGAGGCGCCAAGACTCAAGGTGTGGCTGCCCCCTACCCCCCTTTATATAGGCTCCCCTAGGGGGGGCGCCGGCCCTAGGAGATGGGATCTCCTAGGGGGGGGCGGCCAAGGGGTGGAGTGCCCCCCAAGCCAGGTGGGGCGCCCCCCACCCCTAGGGTTTCAACCCTAGGCGCATGGGGTGGGCCTAGGAGGGCGCACTAGCCCACTATGGGCTGGTTCCCCTCCCCACTTTGGCCCATGGGGCCCTCTGGGATGGGTGGCCCCACCCGGTGGACCCCCGGGACCCTTCCGGTGGTCCCGGTACAATACCGGTGACCCCGAAACTCTCCCGATGGCCGAAACTGCACTTCCTATATATAATTCTTCACCTCCGGACCATTCCGGAACTCCTCGTGATGTCCAGGATCTCATCTGGGACTCCGAACAACTTTCGGGTTACTGCATATTCATATCTCTACAACCCTAGCGTCACCGAACCTTAAGTGTGTAGACCCTACGGGTTCGGGAGACATGTAGACATGACCGAGACGGCTCTCCGGTCAATAACCAACAGCGGGATCTGGATACCCATGTTGGCTCCCACATGCTCCTCGATGATCTCATCGAATGAACCACGATATCGAGGATTCAAGCAACCCCGTATACAATTCCATTTGTTAATCGGTACGTTACTTGCCCGAGATTCGATCGTCTGTATCCCAATACCTCGTTCAATCTCGTTACCGGCAAGTCACTTTACTCGTACCGTAATTTATGATCCCGTGACCAGACACTTGGTCACTTTGAGGTCATTATGATGATGCATTACCGAGTGGGCCCAGAGATACCTCTCCGTCATACGGAGTGACAAATCCCAGTCTTGATCCGTGTCAACCCAACAGACACTTTCGGAGATACCCGTAGTATACCTTTATAGTCACCCAGTTACGTTGTGACGTTTGGTATACCCAGAGCACTCCTACGGTATCCGGGAGTTACACGATCTCATGGTCTAAGGAAAAGATACTTGACATTGTAAAAACTCTAGCAAACGAACTATACGATCTTGTGCTATGTTTAGGATTGGGTCATGTCCATCACATCATTCTCCTAATGATGTGACCCCGTTATCAATGACATCCCCATGTCCATAGCCAGGAAACCATGACTATCTGTTGATCAACGAGCTAGTCAACTAGAGGCTTACTAGGGACATGTTGGTGTCTATGTATTCACACATGTATTACGATTTCCGGATAACACAATTATAGCATGAATAAAAGACAATTATCATGAACAAGGAAATATAATAATAATCCTTTTATTATTGTCTCTAGGGCATATTTCCAACACCTTTTTACCGTCTCGCACCAATTTCTGGCACCGTTACCCGAAAGGGATTGACAACCCCTTTAACACGTCGGGTTGCGAGGTGTTGTTATTTGTGTGCAGGGGTTGTTTACATTGTGTTGCTTGGTTCTCCTACTGCTTTGATAATCTTTGTTTCATATCTGAGGGAAATACCTACCGCCGCTTTGCTGCATCATCCCTTCCTCTTTGGGGAAATACCGACGTAGCTTCAAGCGACATCATACGTGCTTATAATAAGAACTTGCATGCCATCTTTTGTCCTACCCTCTCTGAAGGAAATATGCCCTAGAGGCAATAATAAAGTTTTTATTTATATTTCCTTATATCATGATAAATGTTTATTATTCATGCTAGAATTGCATTAATCGGAAACTTAGTACATGTGTGAATACATAGACAAATAGAGTGTCCCTAGTATGCCTCTACTTGGCTAGCTCGTTAATCAAAGATGGTTAAGTTTCCTAGCCATGGGCATGTGTTGTCATTTGATGAATGGGATCATATCATTAGAGAATGATGTGATGGACTAGACCCATCCGTTAGCTTAGCACTATGATCGTTTAGTTTATTGCTATTGCTTTCTTCATGACTTATACATGTTCCTATGACTATGAGATTATGCAACTCCCGAATACCGGAGGAACACCTTGTGTGCTATCAAACGTCACAACATAACTGGGTGATTATAAAGTTGCTCTACAGGTGTCTCCAATGGTGTTTGTTGAGTTGGCATAGATCGAGATTAGGATTTGTCACTCCATGTATCGGAGAGGTATCTCTGGGCCCTCTCGGTAATGCACATCACTATAAGCCTTGCAAGCAATGTGACTAATGAGTTAGTTGCGAGAGATGATGCATTACGGAATGAGTAAAGAGACTTGCCGATAACGAGATTGAACTAGGTACAATGATACCGACGATCGAATCTCGGGCAAGTAACATACCGATGGCAAAGGGAACAAAGTATGTTGTTATGCGGTTTGACCGATAAAGATCTTTATATACGGGGGAGGAGGGCACCCCATAGACACACAAGTTGATCTTTAGCCGTGTGCAGTGCCCTCCTCCACAGTTTTACACCTCGTTCATATTGTCGTAGTGCTTAATTAGGCGAAGCCCTGCGTCGGTAACTTCATCATCAGCGTCAACACGCCGTCGTGCTGACAGAACTCACCCTCAGCCTCAGCTGGATCAAGAGTACGAGGGACATCACCAAGCTGAACATGTGTAGATCGTGGAGGTGCCGTGCATTCGGTACTTGATCTGTTGGATCGCGAAGACGTTCGACTACATCAACCGCGTTACTAAACGCTTCCGCTTTCGGTCTACGAGGGTACGTGGACACACTCTCCCCGCTCGTTGTTATGCTTCTCCTAGATAGATGTTGCGTGATCATAGGATTTTTTTTGAAATACTACGTTTCCCAACAGTGGCATCTGAGCCAGGTCTATGCATAGATGTTATATGCATGAGTAGAACACAAAAATTTGTGGGTGATAATAGTCATACTGCTTACCAGCATGTCATACTTTGATTTGGCGGTATTGTTGGATGAAGCGGCCCAGACCGACATTACATGACCGCATTCATGAAACTGGTTCTACCGCCGTGCTTCGCACACAGGTGACTAGTGGGTGTCTGTTTCTCCAGTTTTAGTTGAATCGAGTTTGACTACGCCTGGTCCTTGTTGAAGGTTAAAACAACACACTTGACGAAAAATCGTTGTGTTTTTGATGCGTAGGTAAGAACGGTTCTTGCTAGAAGCCCGTAGCAGCCACGTAAAACATGCAACAACAAAGTAGAGGACGTCTAACTTGTTTTTGCAGGGCTTGCTGTGATGTGATATGGTCAAGACGTGATGATATATAATTTTTTGTATGAGATGGTCATGTTTTGTAACAGTTATCGGCAATTGGCAGGAGCCATATGGTTGTCTCTTTATTGTATGAAATGCAATTGCCATGTAATTGCTTTACTTTATCACTAAGCGGTAGCGATAGTCGTAGAAGCAATAGTTGGCGAGACGACAATGATGCTTCAATGGAGATCAAGGTGTCAAGCCGGTGACGATGGTGATCATGACGGTGCTTTGGAGATGGAGATCAAAGGCACAAGATGATGATGGCCATATCATATCACTTATATTGATTGCATGTGATGTTTATCCTTTATGCACCGTATGTTGCTTAGTACGGCGGTAGCATTATAAGATGATCTCTCACTAAATTTCAAGGTACAAGTGTTCTCCTTGAGTATGCATCATTGCTACAGTTTGTCGTGACGAGACCACGTGATGATCGGGTGTGATAAGCTCTACGTTCACATACAATGGGTGCAAGCCTGTTTTGCACACGCAGAATATAATACTCGGGTTAAAACTTGACGAGCCTAGCATATGTAGATATGGCCTCGGAACACTAAGACTGAAAGGTCGAGCGTGAATCATATAGTAGATATGATCAACATAGTGATGTTCACCATTGAAAACTACTCCATCTCACGTGATGATCGAACATGGTTTAGTTGATATGGATCACGTGATCACTTAGATAATTAGAGGGATGTATATCTAAGTGGGAGTTCTTAAGTAATATGATTAATTGAACTTTAATTTATCATGAACTTAGTACCTGATAGTATTTTTCATGTCTATGTTGTTGTAGATAAATGGCCCGTGCTGTTGTTCCATTGAATTTTAATGCGTTCCTAGAGAAAGCTAAGTTGAAAGATGATGGTAGAAACTACACGGACTGGGTCCATAACTTGAGGATTATCCTCATAGCTGCACAGAAGAATTACGTCCTGGAAGCACCACTGAGTGCCAAACCCGCTGCAGGAGCAACATCGGATGTTATGAACGCCTGGTAGAGCAAAGCTGATGACTACTCAATAGTTCAGTGTGCCATGCTTTACGGCTTAGAACCGGGACTTCAACGATGTTTTGAACGTCATGGAACATATGAGATGTTTCAGGAGTTGAAGTTAATATTTCAAGCAAATGCCCGGATTGAGAGATATGAAGTCTCCAATAAGTTCTACAGCTGCAAAATAGAGGAGAATAATTTTGTCAGTGAACATATACTCAGAATGTCTGGGTACCACAACCACTTGACTTAGCTGGGAGTTAATCTTCCGGTTGATAGTGTCATTGACAGAGTTCTTCAATCACTGCCACCAAGCTACAAAAGCTTCGTGATGAACTATAATATGCAAGGGATGGATAAGACAATTCCTGAGGTCTTCGCGATGCTAAAAGCTGCGGAGGTAGAAATCAAGAAGGAGCATCAAGTGTTGATGGTGAACAAGACCACTAGTTTCAAGAAGAAGGGCAAAGGGAAGAAGGGGAACTTCAAGAAGAACGGCAAGAAAGTTGCTGCTCAAGTGAAGAAGCCCAAGTCTGGACCTAAGCCTGAGACCGAGTGCTTCTATTGCAAAGGGACTGGTCATTGGAAGCAGAACTACCCCAAGTATTTGGCGGATAAGAAGGATGGCAAAGTGAAAGGTATATTTGATATACATGTTATTGATGTGTACCTTACTAATGCTCATAGTAGCGCCTGGGTATTTGATACTGGTTCTGTTGCTCATATTTGCAACTCGAAACAGGGGCTACGGATTAAGCGAAGATTGGCTAAGGACGAGGTGACGATGCACGTGGGAAATGGTTCCAAAGTCGATGTGATCGCCGTTGGCACGCTACCTCTACATCTACCTTCGGGATTAGTTTTAGACGTGAATAACTGTTATTTGGTGCCAGCGTTAAGCATGAACATTATATCTAGATCTTATTTGATGCGAGACAGTTATTCATTTAAATCAGAGAATAATGGTTGTTCGATTTATATGAGTAATATCTTTTACGGCCATGCACCCTTAATGAGTGGTCTATTCATAGTATTGAAACCAAAAGATATAAGTTTAATAATGATAGTGCAAACTATTTGTGGCACTGTCATTTAGGTCATATTCGTGTAAAGCGTGAAGAAACTCCATGCTGATGGGCTTTTGGAATCACTTGATTATGAATCACCTGATGCTTGCGAACCATGCCTCATGGGCAAGATGACTAAGACTCCGTTCTCCGGAACAATTGAGCGAGCAACAAACTTGCTGGAAATAATACATACTGATGTATGCGACCCGATGAGTGTTGATGCTCACAGCGGGTATCGCTATTTTTTGACCTTCATAGATGATTTGAGCAGATATGGGTATATCTACTTGATGAAACATAAGTCTGAAACATTTGAAAAGTTTAAAGAATTTCAGAGTGAAGTGGAAAATCATTGTAACAAGAAAATAAAGTTTCTACGATCTGATCGTGGAGGTGAATATTTGAGTTACGAGTTTGGTCTTCATTTGAAACAATGCGGAATAGTTTCGCAACTCATGCCACCTGGAACACCACAGCATAACAGTGTGTCCGGACGTCGTAACCGCACTTTGTTAGATATGGTGCGATCTATGATGTCTCTTACTGATTTACCGCTATCATTTTGGGGTTATGCTTTAGAGACGCCTGCATTCACATTAAATAGGGCACCATCAAAATCCGTTGAGATGACACCATATGAACTGTGGTCTGGCAAGAAACCCAAGTTGTCGTTTCTTAAAGTTTGGGGCTGCGATGCTTATGTGAAAAATCTTCAACCTAATAAGCTCGAAGTCAAATTGAAGAAATGTGTCTTCATAGGGTACCCAAAGGAGACTGTTGGGTACACCTTCTATCACAGATACGAAGGCAATATATTTGTTGCTAAGAATGGATCCTTTCTAGAGAAGGAGTTTCTCTCGAAAGAAGTGAGTGGGAGGAAAGTAGAACTTGATGAGGTAAATGTACCTTCTCCCTTATTGGAAAGTAGTTCATCACAGAAGTCGGTTCCAGTGATTCCTACACCAATTAGTGAGGAAGCTAATGATGATGATCATGAAACTTCTGATCAAGTTACTACCGAACCTTGTAGGTTAACCAGAGTAAGATCCGCACCAGAGTGGTATGGTAATTCTGTTCTGGAAGTCATGTTACTTGACCATGACGAACCTACGAATTATGAGGAAGCGATGATGCGCCCAGGTTCCGTGAAATGGCTTGAGGCCATGAAATCTGAGATGGGATCCATGTATGAGAACAAAGTGTGGAATTTGGTTGACTTGCCCGATGATCGGCAAGCCATAGAAAATAAATGGATTTTTAAGAATAAGACTAACACTGACGGTAATGTTACTGTCTACAAAGCTCAAGTTGTTGTGAAAGGTTTTCGACAAGTTCAAGAAGTTGACTACGATGAGACCTTCTCACCCGTAGCGATGCTTAAGTCCATCCGAATCGTGTTAGCAATTGTCGCATTTTATGATTATGAAATTTGGCAAATGGATGTCAAAACTGCATTCCTTAATGGATAACTTAAAGAAGATTTATATATGATGCAACCAGAAGGTTTTGTCGATCCAAAAGGTGATAACAAAGTGTGCAAGCTCCAACGATCCATTTATGGACTGGTGCAAGTGTGACGCCCCGAGACCGATGCTCCAGATGCCTTCCATGTCTTGCGTGTCAGCTGTGTTATTTATTTTGTTTGTTTGCATTCATCATGTCATCATTTGCATTGCATCGGCACTCGTTGCCGTCATTGTTTTTAAACTTGCATCTGCTCGTAGCTGCCGCGTCCCCCCCTTGCTTTTGTTGACCGTTCGAAGACCAACCTTGTTCTTCGTTTTCCCTCTTGCCTAAACCGGAGTCTCTTTGCACAGTGCATCAACCCCTACATTGTCTCTTTCTCAACTTCATCTTCTTCTACACCCACAACCGTGCTTGATCATCTTCTTCTCCTTCTTCGTTAATCCATTTAAATTGTGGTATTCTATTTCCTGCACCAATTTAATGTTCATTCTTTTCCTATAATTTTTGGACCATGCCACTTACCTCTCGGCCTAATCTCTTATTTTCTGAGTTGTTTTGGTTGGGTTCAAAAATGGCTCAAGTTTGAATTAAATTCAAACTTGAATTATTTTTCTATCTCTAAAATGTCCAAAACATTTTAATCAAATTGTGCATATTACCAGGACTCCATAAATATCTTCATCTCTGCCAAATTCCATCCCTAACCCTCTCTTTCTATTTCTCTTCTTCTATCTATTTTCTTTTCTCTTAATGGTTATGAGAAAGAGAGTAGGAGAGAGCAGCCCAGCAGTCCCTGGCCATTTTCCTCTCCACTGGGCCGGCCTCCCAAGGCCCAGCCGCCCCTCCTAACCCTAGCCGCAGGGGAGAGCCTTGCTCGTTCCCTCGTCCTCCCTCCACCGCCAGGAGCCTGATCCCCTCTTCACCTCTCGTTCGACCCCCCTCTCTTTCCTTCCTGCAGCGCACCTCTCCCCCGCAGAACCCAGACCCGCTCGATACCCTGCCTCTCCCTTGCTCCTCCCTGTGCGCGATGGCCCTGCAGACGCCCGCCTCCGTTAGCCGGTGCCCGTCGCCGTGGGAATCTCCCTCGCGCCACCGGCCTCTTCTTCCTTGCTCCAGTCCGTCGCCTTCCTTCCCCGGCCTCCTCCTCACGCCGGTCGCCATGGCCGCGCCTCCCTGCTACCGAGGCCGCCCCAAGCCTGCGACCTCCTGTCGAGCGCCGGAGCGAAAGGCAGCAGGTCCTCCATGCCTCGTCCTCGGTGCCTCGTCCCCGAGCTCTGAGTTGCCGCCGCCTTGCTCCTCCCTCGCCGTCCTCTCGCCGGTGAGCAGCACCAGCAGGTTGTCCTTGCCGCCGCCGCGACCAGCAGGAACTCGTCCGCCTATGCCCGTCCTCTGTTCCTGCCTGCACGCCTCCACCGTCGCAGGACCTTCTCGCTGCCAGCAAGCATCCGCACCTCCGCCTCATCGCTGCTCCTCCTCCCGCTCATCTCCGACGCTAGGAGCCCGAGCCCTGACCACCTGCGACCCTGCCTCCACTGAACGTCCCCGGACATGAGCAATTTTGAACTGCCAAGTACCCTTGGGTTCGTCAAGACCGCCAAGTACCACGACCCGCAAGACCAACGACGCCTGAATGAGTGCTCCCGACTGAGACATTTGTGCTGCTACATTTTGGACATGCCAAGTACCTCAGGTCGGATGCGTCAAGACCGCCCCAGAAGACCGCCCCAGTTGTTGCGAAGTACCATGACGTCCGGAGTCATTGGATCCGTCAAGTTCCACTATGAGATGTACAACTACTGCCGACCCCGAAGACCTTGGATTCACCAAGTTCCCACGACGACAAGTGTAACCCGTCGGATCGCCAAGTTCGGTTATCGTCGTAACCATGTACAACTACTTCCACTACCGCCGTTGAAGGTCGTTGAGTGAACAAACTACCGACGACGTGTACGACTACTCTGTGAACATGTACCACTACCGCTGCTCGAACGTCTATAGAACATGTACCGTCGACCCTTGAAGACCCGTGGACGTCAAGTTCCTTGTTTTGACCCCGAACACCTATGGAGTATGAACATCTATGAAGCGAGAACGACTACTTCCACTATCGCTGTCGCGACAACGCCTACTTCCCTCTACGAACTTGATCCATTCCGATAATGCACGCTTTGAAAGGTGGGAACCCGGTTACCGAGATCACCCCACCATCTCTTGCAGGTTCCTCTCATCTCTCATTTGATCGTTTGCACCGGCATCTCAACGAGTAACCGGAACCGATATGTTGCCGCAGCATCATTTTCGGATTCGTTGCCGTGGCACCCCTTTCGTTTCTGCCACGATGGAAAATGCTTCATAACATGCTCATGTCAACATTTTCATAAAAATTGCACAAACTTGAACATGTCATTCACATCATGATAACAACATTTAAAATGGTTAAAATTGTTGTTTGCATTAAATTGCTAAATGCACATGAGGATTTACCGGAATTGTTGTTTGTTATTTCCAGCCTCATTTAAACTTGACTAAATGTTTAGTTTACTTATGCTCCACCTCTTGCCATGTTTAAACAACATTTAATTTGGTTGAGTAGTTTAAACGGGAGAGAACTAAATAAGTCACGTGGTGTTTCGTCAATATGCACCGGAGTTGCATATTGAGCTCCACTTAATTTGCAGGATTGCTTGTGCACTTTGCCATGCCATGCTTCATTAAACCGGACATGCATCATACTTGATTGTGCATCATGCCATGTTTATGTGGTGGTTGTTTACTATGTTGCTTGCTTCTTTCCGTGTTGCTTCTCCCGTTAGCTTCAGTTTTGTTCCGGAGTTGTGAGGATTCATTCGACTACGTCTATTTGTCTTCTTCATGGGCTCGTTCTTCTTCCTTGTGGGATCTCAGGCAAGATGATCATACCCTCGAAATCACTTCTATCTTTGCTTTGCTAGTTGCTCGCTCTATTTCCATGTCACGCTACCTACCACTTGCTATATCATGCCTCCCATATTTCCATGTCAAGCCTCTAATCCACCTTTCCTAGCAAACCATTGTTTGGCTTTGTTACCGCTTTTACTCAGCCCCTCTTATAGCGTTGTTAGTTGCAGGTGAAGCTGAAGTTTATTCCATGTTGGAACATGGATATGTTGGGATATCACAATATCTCTTATTTTAAGTAATGCATCTATATACTTGGTAAAGGGTGGAAGACTCGGCCTTATGCCTGGTGTTTTGTTCCACTCTTGCCGCCCTAGTTTCCATCATACCGGTGTTATGTTCCTTGATTTTGCGTTCCTTACACGGTTGGGTGTTATGGGAACCCCTTGACAGTTTGCTTTGAATAAAACTCCTCCAGCAAGGCCCGACCTTGGTTTTACATTTGCCTCACCTAGCCTTTTTTCCCTTGGGTTTCCGGAGCCTGAGGGCCATCATTTTATTTTAACCCCCCGGGTCAGTGCTTCTCTAAGTGTTGGTCCAACCTGAGCGATGTCCGGCGCCCCCTGGGCAACCAGGGTCTATGCCAACCCGACGTTTGGCTCATCCGGTGTGCCCTGAGAACGAGATATGTGCAGCTCCTATCGGGATTTGTCGGCACATCCGGGCGGCTTTGATGGTCTTGTTTTACCATCGTCGAAATGTCTTGTAACCGGGATTCCGAGTCTGATCGGGTCTTCCTGGGAGAAGGAATATCCTTCGTTGACCGTGAGAGCTTGTGATGGGCTAAGTTGAGACACCCCTGCAGGGTTTTGAACTTTCGAAAGTCGTGCCCGCGATTATGGGCAGATAGGAATTTGTTAATATCCGGTTGTAGAGAACTTGACACTTAACTTAATTAAAATGCATCAACCGCGTGTGTAGCCGTGATGGTCTCTTTCCGGCGGAGTCCGAGAAGTGAACACGGTTCTTGTGTTATGCTTGAACGCAAGTAGCTTCAGGATCACTTCTTGATCACTTATAGCTTCTCGACCGTGCTTTGCTTCTCTTCTTGCTCTCTTTTGCGTAAGTTAGCCACCATATATGCTAGTGTTTGCTGCAGCTCCACCTTACTACCCTTTCCTACCCATAAGCTTAAATAGTCTTGATCTCGCGGGTGTGAGATTGCTAAGTCCTCGTGGCTCACAGATACTTCCAAACAGTTGTAGGTGCCGATGATACCAGTGCAGGTGACGCAACCGAGCTCAAGTGGGAGCTCGATGAAGATCGTGTTCATTGTGTTGTTTCGTTTCCTGTTGATCAGTAGTGGAGCCCAGTTGGGACGATCGGGGATCTAGCATTTGGGGTTGTCTTCTTTTATTTTGGTTCCGTAGCCGGACCCTTTGATTGTACCTTGGATGATGTATGGATTATTTATGTATGTGTGAAGTGGCGATTGTAAGCCAACTCTTTATCCCTTTCTATTCAGTACATGGGATTGTGTGAAGATTACCCCTCTTGAGACAAACCTACCATGCGGCTATGCCTCTAAGTCATGCCCCGACACGTGGGAGATATAGCCGCATTGTGGGTGTTACAGCAAGCCTCTCGGAGTTGGAATATACGCTTTGATATTGTGATCAAAGCATATGGTTTTATACAAACTTTTGGAGAAGCCCGTATTTACAAGAAAGTGAGTGGGAGCTCTGTAGCATTTCTGATATTATATGTGGATGACATATTGTTGATCGGAAATGATACTGAATTTCTGAATAGCATATAAGGATAGTTGAATAAGAATTTTTCAATGAAAGACCTCGGTGAAGCTGCTTATATATTGGGCATCAAGATCTATAGAGATAGATCAAGACGCTTAATTGGACTTTCACAAAGCACATACCTTGATAAATTTTTGAAGAAGTTCAAAATGGATCAAGTAAAGAAAGGGTTCTTGTCTGTGCTACAAGGTGTGAAGTTGAGTCAGACTCAATGTCATTCCCTTTGCTTCAGCCATAGGTTCTATCATGTATGCAATGTTGTGTACCAGACCTGATGTGTTCCTTGCTATTAGATTAGTAGGGAGGTACCAAAGTAATCCAGGAGTGGATCACTGGACAGCGGTCAAGAACATCCTAAAAAGGACTAAGGATATGTTTCTGTTTAGGGAGGTGACAAAGAGCTCGTCATAAACGGTTACATCGATGCAAGATTTGACACTGATCCGGGTGACTCTAAGTCACAAACCAGATACATATTTTTATTGAATGGTGGAGCTGTCAGTTGGTGCAGTTCTAAGAAGAGCGTCGTGGCGGGATCTAGGTGTGAAGCGGAATACATAGCTGCTTCGGAAGCAGCAAATGGAGGAGTCTGGGTGAAGGAGTTCATATCCGATCTAGGTGTAATACCTAATGCATCAGGTCCAATGAAAATCTTTTGTGACAATACTGGTGCAATTGCCTTGGCAAAGGAATCCAGATTTCACAAGAGAACCAAGCACATCAAGAGACGCTTCAATTCCATCCGCGATCAAGTCAAGGAGGGAGACATAGAGATTTGCAAGATACATATGGATCTGAATGTTGCAGACCCGTTGATTAAGCCTCTCTCACGAGCAAAACATAATCAACACCAAGACTCCATGGGTGTTAGAATCATTACTGTATAATCTAGATTATTGACTCTAGTGCAAGTGGAGACTGGAGGGAATATGCCCTAGAGGCAATAATAAAGTTGTTATTTATATTTCCTTATATCATGATAAATGTTTATTATTCATGCTAGAATTGTATTAACCGGAAACTTAGTACATGTGTGAACACATAGACAAATGGAGTGTCCCTAGTACGCCTCTACTTGGCTAGCTCGTTGATCAAAGATGGTTAAGTTTCCTAGCCATGGACATGTGTTGTCATTTGATGAATGGGATCACATCATTAGAGAATGATGTGATGGACTAGACCCATCTGTTAGCTTAGCACTATGATCGTTTAGTTTATTGCTATTGCTTTCTTCATGACTTATACATGTTCCTATGACTATGAGATTATGCAACTCCTGAATACCGGAGTAACACCTTTGTGACGCCCGGATAGTTAAGCTACAGTAACCCTCTGCTAATGATCCCATGTCACTTCGATTATTGTTGCTAATATCGCGTTAGTTCGAAACCGATTCAAATTAAAATTCCAAAAACAAGTCAAAATTTATTTCTTCAAACTAATAAGGAAAAATGTTGGGTGGGTTGCAAATATTCACTAACAATTTGTCATGAAAGAATTAACATTTTTTTTAAAATATAAAATTGCCCCTCGATATCAAAATAGTGGACCAACATCACCCTTTTTTAACCGATATAAATATAAAATCAAACTTAATAAATTATTTTGAACCCATACTTTTTCTAGCAGTGCAAAATAATCCATAGTAATTATATGGCAAGGTTTTACATTTAAAGAAAAGTATTTTGGTGCAAAAAGAAAGTACAAAACATTAGCTTAATAAATAAACAAAAGGGTAAATGGAAAATTACTAGTAAAAGAGAAAAGAAACCTAATCTATTGGCCCCCATGGCCCATCTAGCAAAATGGCCCAGGCCAAGCCCTCCACTTATCCCCTTCCCCTCGCTACAGGGACGATGCGGGGTGGTGGCAGCCATCCATGGCGCCATGGCCGCGGTGGCGACCATCCGCCGTTCCCCCCTCGCCTACAAGAACCTCGGCGCCCCCCTCGTCGAACCCTAGATTCTAATCCCCTCCCCCGCTCCTCCTCCCTCGCGCCTCCTTCTCCCCGTGCCGTGCTCGTGGGTGCCCAAGACCATCACCACCTCGACCTCGCCCCGCTGTCATCATCCTCGCAGCTAGTGTCGTCCCCGAGCGATGAGAGGGTAGCAAGGAGATGCGCGCCTTCCTCCTCGTCGCCTACGCGGAGCATCGCAAGCTGGATCGCCGTCGAGCCTCGCGATCCTCCTCGTCTTCCCCGATTGCGACGCCACGGTCGCCGAGCACCACCGCGTCGATCCGCCGCTCCGATCTACGCCTGCTGCCCCGAGGTCTCCACCGACCTCCACCCAGTGAGCCTCGCCCGTTCCCCTCCTTTTCCCCCTCGAATCACCGCCGTAGGCCGCCCCCTCCATCCTCGGCCGTCGTCTCCTAAGCATCGCGCTCACTGCGCGTTGCGAGCCCCTGGCCGCGCGCGCGTGCCCGCGCCCACGCCGCCTCGCGCTAGCCTCGCCCTACTGTAGCCCACACGCGCCGCTCGACACGCGCACCCGCGTCGCCTACAACCACTGCTGCTCGTCCCGCTCGGCCGCCTCTGCCGCTCCTCTGCTGCTGTCATCCGACTACCACGACCGCTGTCGTCCCCTGGCCGCGCCGTGCAGCCTCGCCCCCGCCCGCTCCCGACCGTCGCCGCAGGTCGCCGCCCGCGCCTAGCCCTGACCGGCCTCGCCAGCGCGCCTCTCGCTGCTCCCTGTTCCCGTCCATGTCCGCGCCGCACCCTGCCTGCCGCCGCCGTCCGCCGCTCACCCCGTTGCTGCCGGCCTTGCCGCTGCCGCTTGGCCTGCGCGCCGGCCGCGCCGTGGACCAGGCCGCCGCTGCCTCTGCCCGCCGCTCGCACGGCACTGGCCGTCGGCGCTCTATCGTGCGAGCGCATGCCCATCCATGGCTCTGCCGGCTTGATCCCCTTCCAAGTGGGGCCGACCCCTCTAGATTAGGCCTAACCCACCCCCCACTGACCCACTGACGTGTGGGCCCTCCACTAACTAGGTACAGTTTAAGAAAATAATAAACACTAATTAATTAATGTGTCACTGACAGCATGGTCCCACCTGCTAATTAGGATAAGCATATTAATTAAAACCGTGTTAAATAACTCTCTCTATGATAGGTGGGCCCCATGGTCAGTTTTACCAGTCAACAGTCCACTGTTGACTGCTGACTAGGCAGTCAACAGGGCCCCCCTGCCAGACTCACTTTGCCCCTGGCTGGGTACACTTATGGGTGCCCATAGCCATTTTCCTTTTATTTTTAATTAATATAATTCCAGAAATTTCAGAATATTAATAAAACTTTGAAAATTAATATAAAATAAACCGTAGCTCGGATGGGAAAACTTTGTACATGAAAGTTGCTCAGAACGACAAGACGAATCCGGATACACAGTCCATTCGTCCGCCACACACCCCTAGCATAGCGAACACGTAACTTTCCCTCTCCGGTTCATCTGCCCGGAAATGCGAAACACCGGGAATACTTTCCCGGATGTTTTCCCCCCTTCGCCAGTATCGCCTATCCCTACGTTAGGTCACCCCTAGCACAACGCATTGCCGCTTCTTGCTTTGTGTTACATTTGATTGCTCTGTTATTTATTGTGTTCCCCCTTCGTTACTCCTTTCCGGTAGACTCCGAGACCGCTGTCGATGTCCGTGTGTTCGACTACATCGAAGATGACCCCCTCCTTCTTGCCAGAGCAACCAGGCAAGCCCCCCTTGATCACCAGATATCGCCTACTCTTCTCTATACTGCTTGCATTAGAGTAGTGTAGCATGTTACCGCTTTCCGCTAATCCTATTCTGATGCATAGCCTGTCATTGTTGCTACAACTGTTGATACCTTACCTGCAATCCTAAATGCTTAGTATAGGATGCTAGATTATCATCAGTGGCCCTACATTCTAGTCCATCTGCCATGCTATACTATCGGGCCGTGATCACTCAGGAGGTGATCGCGGGTATATACATACATATATACATACTATACTTATTACGGCTAAAGTCGGGTCGGCTCGTTGAGTACCCGCAAGTGATTCCGATGTTGGGGGCTGAAGGGGCAGGTGGTTCCACCCAGGTAGTGGTGGGCCTACACTACAAAAAATACACTTCCATGATGATACGTGTTTGTCACAGTAGGTCGCTTTTTTGTCATGCATGTACATCCATGACAAATTTATGACAGAATCAAGATAGTCATACATGTGCTGTCGTAGAAGTGTTCCATGACATTACCAAAATTATCATCACGGAAGTGTCCACTTCCATGACGATAAATCGCGCGTCACAGAAGTGCTTTCGCCAAGGGTGACCGACACGTGGCATCCACCGTAACGGAACGCCGTTAAGCTATCGGGTCGGGTTTTGGATCCGCTAACCCGTTAACAGCCCCGACCAATGGGGATTTTCCACGTGTAAAATCATCATTGGCTAGAGGAAACACGTGTCGGCTCATCGTCGGGACATATGTCATCCACTCACTCGACAGAAGGCGCCTATGATACGTCGACACATGGCACAGCCCAACAAGTTTAAATGGGCCGGCCCAACTAGAGGCCCACAAGATTTTGCGGACCATAATGGGCCGGCCCAGCTAAAGGCCCACAAATTTTTGTGGACCATAATGGGCTGGCCCAGCTAAAGGCCCACAAGATTTTGCGGGCCATAATGGGCTGGCCCAGGTAAAGGCCCACAAGATTTTTTTGTGCCATAATGGGCCGGCCCAGCTAAAGGCCCACAAGATTCTTGCGGGTTATAATGGGCCGGCTCAGCTAAAGGCCCACGAGATTTCGCCGACATTAATGGGCCAGCCCAGCTATAGGCCCACAAGATTTTGGGGACCCTAGTAGGCCGGCCCATTAACTGGCTGCCATGTTTTGGGCCAAATGCCGGCCCATATTGGATCCGGTCCATTAATGGCCTGCCACGCTCCGGGCCTAATAGTGGCCCATATGAGACCCGGCCCGTTAAAAGCCTACCATGTTCTGGGCCAAATTACGGCCCAGATTAGGTCCGACCCTTTAAGAGGCTTTGGGCTCAATTATGGCCCATATCGGATTCGGCCCGTCAACTGGACACTATGCTTTTGGGCCCACTTGCTAAAGGCCCACTTAGTAATTCTGCCTGATATTAGTTTTGGCCTGTTAAGGGCCCGTTTAACATTTCGGCCCTATATTAATTTCGGCATGTTAAAAGCCCGTCATATAGTTGGGCCTAACTACGACCCGGTTTGCATCCGGCCTGCTCGCAGCCGATATCTGATTGGGCCAAACAAGGACCCAGACAATGTTGGCCTGTTAAAAGCCCGTGATTTGATTCGCACAATCATGGGTCGGGGTTCATTTCGGGCTGCTGCGTAACTAGTAGGAATTAAGAACAAACCTACTCTATACAATAAAGAAATTACGACATAGTAACTAAGAATAAACCTACACTACACAATAAAGGATTTAAGGTATATTACATCCACTGGGCATCAAAGTTCGCCACCAGTGATCATAAAGCGCAACGAAGAAGCAGATTACAAAAACTGGGCACCATTGTAGCGTAACAAAATAATACTAAACCGAGACCACTTCCAAGACAGTTCAAGAAAGGTTAGCCTTGCGGGGGAACTGCTGCGCAAGCTGCTGAGCAAGGTTGTGAGACCGGCCTAGCATGTCGGTCATAGCTTCCAGGTGTAGCTGTTTAGCGATGAGGTTCTCATTGGTGTTCTCCGCAATCTTTCTTAGAGATAGGACTTCAAGTCGAAGTTGAGTTGTAGAATGCCTTTCTGCTAGAACTTGGGACTGAAGAAGTCGAACTGATTCAGACAATGAATTCTGTGAGCTTGTCTGACTGTTAGTCTCAAGTAACTTAAACACTGCATCAAGACAAGACTTTGGGGTTGTCTCGCTATCTTCAAGATGTTTTGCCTTCTTTGCTGCAATATATGTTGGGTTTGTCTCACAGCCTTCAGCAGACTTGTGCATGCCATCATGCATATCACCCTGAAACAAAGCAGAGATATGACAGGTTTTGCACGTGTATAAACAAAGATGATAACTATTCTGTCAATTCTATCCAATTTCAAATTAGAAAATAAAGAGTATGTTCAAAATATCAATAGCATAATTTGGCATTGTTCATAATGCGGGGAGCTTCACCACACTACTGGATTACCATGTCAACATAACAAGCATAGATGAAGGGCAAAGAAAATCATTGTATCTATTTTGGATAATGTGCATGGCATGTTGTTCATATCACCAACCACATTAGTAAGATAAAACAGGAGATGACAAGGTGCAAACGTGGGCTGCTTCACCACACACTGGATTATAGATCCATAAAAACAAGCATACATATAGGGAGTATTAAGTAATGTGCATGGTATGAATAAGGAATTTGGTTTTACAAGTAAAACTTAGAACTTACGGTTCTTATGAACATGCATTTTGGTAGAAACAGCAAACTAAACAGCAGTAAACAATAGGGAGTATGAGCAAATTAAACAGCAGTGAGGATAAAGGCTTTAGAAGGACTGACTTACATTAACAGTTAACACCGACTTTATAATGCCCTTCTCCATGGCAAGGGAAGGATAACTCAAGAATTTCAGCACAGAATCTTCTTCATAAGCATTGCCTGTACTCTACATTTTGTAGAGAGTAATTATAGATATGATAATACTAGAAGGGATAGAGGATAATGAAGATAAGATGCTACATAATCAACTACCAATCCCTGGAAGTACAAGCGTTACAGGACAAAATGTATTGACAAGAGCAATGGGCTACACTTCTGCACTGGCATTGTCTGTGTATTCTACTTGTTGGTAAGATTAAATATAGATCTGATCTTTTTTTAGTAAATGGTGGGCGAGGGAGTTAAGATGCAGAATGCTACAAAATGAACCAATCCCTCTTCCCATAATACAAGAGTGTTTTGAACACTGGTGTACTGTACAAAATGTTCTTATATTATGGGACGGAGGGAGTAGCTGTTAATGTAACTACAGTGATAGACCATGTTCAGTCCTTACAAGAGGACTACAGAGCTAAACCTCTTCAAAAGCATTGGGTTGATTCTAAATTTATGTAAGAGTCAATACGGATATTATAATGTCCACCAAATGGACGATTACGAGGCTAACATGTGCAGTGATGCTACATAATCAAACAACTATGAAAGTAAGTATGGTCATACAGGGCAAGAGGTACTCACAAGAGCAATGCAGTGTGCAGTATAGTTGCGAGATTCTATGGTCCCTTGAGAACGAATGTTCTTCTGCTAACAGTTTTCATACAAGTGAGACATTAAGGCAAATGCAGAAATGTAGTTCAAATTGTGATGTGATATCATAGACAGTACCTTACGCTGCAGCCGAGACCAATGTGTAACAAGATTATTCCAGTCACCGTCGGATAAATGTAGCACCGGAGACTTTACAGAAATTTCGTTCAGAGGCTTGCCATCGAAGTGCGCTTGCCTTAGGTAGGAACGATACTTCATCAACGAGTGCTTGAAAAGCGCAACCAACCCTTGCTCGTCATCACAATCCAGTTTGCGCCTCACCTATTTAAAAGAATGAAATCTTGTGTCTTTTGTCAGCAGAAACATATGCAGTAATGACCATGAATAACATTAGTACATTACTTACGCATAAGTTGCGGAGGAAGACTGGAAATTGTTCTGTGTCTGCAGTATAATCTTTCCATGAAGGAAAGATGCGCACAAAGTTCCTGACAACAACATAAGCTTCATCTTCTAAACTAGGAAGAAATGGAACAGGGGTCCTATTTGCTGCAATTGGGGCTCTCTCTGGTTCGAAAAGGGATTTGGCAACTAGATTTGGTGTACTCTTTGCTGGAATGGGGGTTTTGCGTCGTACAGCTGGTGCTATGTCAACTGGCATAATCATACTGTTTGCTGCAGTTGGGGTCTGCTAAGTTGGGGCATCAGAAATGACCAGTGTAGTAGGGCTAGAGCTTGCTAGAGTTGGGGTATTTTGTGGGTCAGGTGATATTGCGACTACACCTAATGGGCTATTTGATTTATCAGGTGCCACTACCTTTTCCAAATACTTTGCTTGTGCTCCTCCACGATCAGCAATCGCCCTCTTCCTTTTGAACGTCTGATACACAAGAACAACATTTGAATGGATAAATATGGTATGATGACAGATGGAATATGTACTGAAAATGGATAGGCAGGGCGTATTCACATACACGATGTGTAAACTAAGCTAATGGCAGTTCAACAAAGTAGAAGCAATGCAAAGCATCAGTTGCAAGATATGTGCGAGCAATGTAACCTTGGAAAGTTAGAGCAAGTACCTTGATGGGTGAATAAGATAGAGCATCTTCCTCTGACTCCTCCACTAGGGAGCTACATTGACTTAGGTCTCCCTCTAGCTCAGAATCACTGTTAGGATCATATTCTGAGCATGAATCTGTAGGTGGGGAGTGTTTGCATTGCATTGCATCCAGACTTGATTTCAGTCCCTTAATGCCAAGTTTGACAGCCATGGCATTGTTCTGCTTTATTCTTTTCATGTGCGCAAGCTCATAATCATTATGATGCTGTTCAGAATCTGAGATTCATGAAAACATAAAAAGTAGTCAGATTATCTATGGAATGCATTGCGGTTTCAACTCGGAAAGTGTCTCCCTATAAACCCCTGCATATGCAAAGTTCACCTCCCCAACCGTGCTGACCAGACCACACACAGAGATACACACCCAAGCGGCGAACATGCATTTTCAAAACTAATTTAGGAACATTTAGCTGACCAATTAAACAACTCTGTTTTAATAATATTAGATTCGTATTTGAACAACTAAGCTTGTTTAGCTTGATGGGTGGAGTAGTGTTATTATGACACGAAGCATGTATTCTGATCGTATAGTGATCATAAAAGGGGGAAACTCTAAGCATATACTTTTTAGCAAAACATGGTTTCCCCTCTGATTTCTATTAAAGAAACCACCACGGAACCAACATGATCAATTAAACCCTAAGCATGATCAATTAAACCGTATTATGGCTGTGCCATGGAAGATTTGAAGCTGCAAACCGGAGAAATGATATTTAGCATCCATTGTTTGCTTCGAACTAAGAACTAAATTCTAAGAGCTGAAAAAAGTAGAGTAACCAAGTTAAGATCTATTTTCTGGTTGAGATCAAAAAGTTGAGGAGATATGAAGTACCACCTCTCTTGCGGCGCCGTGTAGGCATCGGGGGTGCGATGGCTGTCGGTGGCGCTGAAGCAGATCTGCAACGGTAGACGGGTGCATCGGGGGATAAGTCCCATTGCGGTGGAAGAGAAGGTCGTGTGAGAGGCCCCGGCAAAGAGGACGACGGCGCCGATGAAGCGAGAGGACGCGATGCAAGGCTATTGGTCCGTCGCCATGGATGAGAAACGTCCATCTCTAGCAGTGGACGACGCGGTCTTGGTAGGCGCTCCGGCATGGTGGAGGACGGTGGCGATGGATGTGGTGGAGGACGGCGGCGATGGATGGGGTGGCGGACGGGGGCTGGTGTGGGAATGGGGTGTTCTAGCGCGGACTGTGTATGAATGGGAAAATGGAGGGAGAGGTACGAGGAACCATGTTTTTGGGACGCTCCTGTGTGAAATATGGGAAAGTCATGAACTTATCCCCCGTTTCAAATTTGGACGTCTCGTCGGTTGGGGATAGGACGGTAATCTCGCATCTCCCAAATATTTGCCGGTAACTATTTTGGGCGAGGAGAGGGTGTTTTGCCGCCCACGGTTGGCGCCCACGGTGTATGAACGGGGCTGACAAGTAGGGCGGTTGTGTCACGTCTGATGGAAGTTACACATCTGCCCCTATTTAAAATATTAGCCTACATCTATTTCGGACAAGGAGAGGGTGTTTTGCCGCCCACCGTGTATGAATGGGGAATGGAGGGAGAAACAGAGGTCTTTCGGACGAGCTTGAATCAAATGAGTTGTGCCGCCCATGTTTGACGCCCACCGTGTCGGAATGGGCTCAGAGGCGGTCATGGCACGTCTAATTGAAGTTACTAACCTACCCCTATTTAGAGCAGTGGAAATCGGGCCGATGGATTGTCCGTGTAATGGGTAGACAGTAATTTCCATCTCCCAAACACTTGGCTTCGGGCAGCCAATGTGGGAGTGGACATTTTGCTGTTTCTTTCGAATTTTGGGACAATAAGCATCCACGTTTACCCTGGCAACTAAATTCGAATCCATTTTGTATTCCTATATGAATCTTTATAAATCATTCTATGTGTTTTTATATATCTTCAAAAGGACGACAAAGATGTATTCCACTGTCATATATGAATATGGTTTACAAATGCCGATACTCAAATTCAGAAACTAGAATCCAGTTTAAGGTGAATTCGAATATTTGGAACACTTCATGTCCAACTCAAATGTCACACACAGCATAATGTGTACTCCCATTTAGATATGTACACAAGCGATGTATCAAGATTCAAATACCGAGTCAATCAACCAAGAATGTACGGAACTAACAGACATATAAACACTTATAGAGTATATGGACCAATAATATCAACTAACATACATAAGCCAGGCCGCTGTACTTTTTTTGGCTACAACAACATCCTTTTTTTAGCCATCATCTTGGCCCTTTCCAATGTGTGCCACTTATGGTCCATCTATACTACTATTGCTGAATGCACATTCAACCCGATTGGCATATTTGTAGGTCTGGCACAACAATCCAAATGAAATGTCTTCGAGTCTTATCAATTAATATAGACTTGTGCTCAAATAAAATTACAAACAAAAAAACAGAAAAATAATTATTACATGATCTCTAAAACAAATGGTTTGATTGATTACATGAACAGACAACACAAAGGTTATTCAACTATGGAAAGAACATTTCACCTATGATTTACCAAGTAGGAATTTAATTTCCTTTTTTTCCTTCAGGACCTTAACAATCTGGTCAGTATCAGCTTGCTTCGTTTTGAAATCCACCAAATATTTAATGGTTGTCTTGAGTACTGCTTGTGATTGTGTTGTTTGCTTCCTCAACATGTCAACTTCATCTCTAAGTGCAGAAGCAGAAACTCTTTCTACCACGAGTTTAGCCTCTAGAACATCAGCAGTTGGCAATTCATAATGCATGATTGGGCCGGTGCCACTGCTGTGGGATGATGCAACGTCCATGGGGACCTCGCTCTTTGATCTTGGGCTAACCTGTTTTGCCATTAAAGTTCCGATTGGATTCAGAAAAGTTGAAGTTAGCAAAACATCTCAACTGGGAGTTATGACAGCAAACCAGTTAAACAAACAAGGAATTAAAGAGTTTCAATTGGATGCTGAAAAGTAGTTATTAACATCATTGTAACCCGCTGTTGCAGCAGCAAAGTAGTTAAACAAACAAGTAGATATTTAAGTTAAGGCAAACAGGTAATTCTTACCAGTAAGTATCAAACACATAGATAGGCGCAGTCTACAATATGATTAACAGGCTGTGCCATTATGTAATCAGTAGCAAACTAAATTAAGCCAAACAACGTAATTGAACAATTTTGCAATAAGTGGCTAACTAAAATTCCGAGAAGCGGGTAACTGAACTTATGCTAGTTCTTTGTACAGGCACACTGCAACTTCTTTTTCGCTTACAAGGTTGTACGAAGGAGTCCATGGCATCAATTGCTTGGATACGCAGTCCCAATACTTCTTTCTTCCCACACTGCATGGGTAAGTCGAATGGTTAATCTGGTAAGATGGTGCATCCTTGATATGTTATATGAGGACGTGTAGTCAGACTAGTTGTAGCCAAACACATCACACTGGCTTTTACTGTATATTTCATGCGATTACTTTTGGCATATCGAGATCTAAGCAATCTACAATAGGATGAAAAGACTGGCATCCTTCACATTATTGGTGAACTCAGTTCATAGAAACAAGCAATTCAACCATTCTGTGGGTAAATCAAAAGCGCCACTGGAATATTTTTCACTATCCAATCATACACGCAAAAAGGGGCGACGCCACCATAGGGGCTGGTATGGGCGGCCGCCTCAGGTGGCTGGAAAGTGTGCACCTAGTTTGAGTCGTCCAGGCTGGCCCACGCTAGTTTTGTTCGTCCCAACGCACGAGCAGGCAATGTAAAAAATGAAGAAAAATGTTTCAATTTGGATGGGCCAATAACATAAGTGCAAGGCAGGCCCTATAGCAGGCTCGCGGCCCAAACGATCTCCTCCCATATTGATCGGTAACAGGAAAAATCCCAATTCATTCGCTCTAGCCTCCAGTCTGGTTCGCTCCTAACCTAGCCGCCGCTGGACAGACCGACATAGCACTTCCTCGCGCCCTCGTTGGAGGGCGGTCGCCGGGCTTCAAGCGAACGGAAGGACAAGAAGATGAAGATCCAACCCTGGGTGTAGCCTGTGTGGGAGGCAGCGGCGGCAGCACGGGCATGGCATCGAGCTTGCGCAAACGGACATTCGCAGCTTGCAAGAGTAGCATGCGCAACGAGCAGGTACATCACATCCCTGATTATATCTAATTCAACTCTTCAATTTCTGGCCAATAGTTAAACCTGACGATGTTGTAAAACTGCTTGTATGTAGGGAATCTATGAGAAAATGAAACCAATTTCTACTTATTTTATAACTCCCCCAATCAATACTAAACTAACTGAATCTGATGTATCTAATCAAGTTTCCGGTGCAAACATACAAGCTCATGTTGTTCTTGAGCCTGAAGTGTCTAATGAATAGACTGCTAATGAAGGATTTGATGCAAACATTTTACATGCTCCTGGTGATGAACATATAGTGTCTAATGAGGGATCTAATGCAAGCATTTTGCAAGCTCATTGAAGGATTTAGTGTCTAATGATGATCTACTATGTTGAGAGAGACAAAGATTTGCAGGCATTGATGACAAGCAAATTATAGTGCATTTTCATAGCTTGAGGAAATGTCGAGTCATCTACCAGAAAGTCCCCGTATCATGACAACATATCATAAATACTTTTCTTATCTGTTGTTTGAAACTATTGGCATACTTGTGCAGGATAGATATATTGATATGCAGTTTGCGCACTGGTTATACGTGCAATTACACTTTGATATTTTCAGCCAGAGAACGAATAATTCAAGCAGGTACAGACCATGTTTGTAGTCCTTGTACACCATGTTGCATTTTGTGTTTTTGGTGCTTGCATCATTTAGTATCTATAATCTGAACTACTTTGGATCATTAGCTGGTTTTCAAAGTGCATGTAGCTTCACATTTCTCAAGTTATGTTGATTTCCGGAGTGCAAGTGCCTTCATATTTTTTAAGTTAAATGTTCGCCCCTGGTAACTTGAATTCGTGGATCAGCCACTGCACACAAATCATACACGAATGCCAGTATGAATTAAATGAAATGCAGGGACTTACGCTAGCTCGTTGTACATGCTCACTGCAGCTCTGCTTGCGCTTGGGATGTTCCATGTACAAGTCCATGTTACCACTTGCTTGGATGTGCAGGCCTTGTGCTCCTTGCATCCCCCTCTGCATTTTTGACACGGCGAATGGTTGATCAAATAAGAGGAATCGACCTTGATGTTGTACCGGAGGACAGATACTTACAAGGTTATACGGGTGTGCATGATGTGTACCAGATCCCGTAGCGCCGTCATGCTTCACTAAAATATGGATTTGCTTGTTTTAGATGATATCTCCAGAAGAAATAAGAGTTAAGGTCAGAGTTGCATAGGCGTGTAAGCTAAGAGAGCAGTGAAAGGATATCCAAACATCGTCAGAACAGTGCACACGGGAGTGATGTGTGGATACCTAGTTCAGGCCGGCGTTTGGGCATGCTCTCCTAGCTAGAGTGCGGGTCACTTCAGAGCCGTTGAGGGTGATGCACTAGCGTTGCATGGCCGCACACGGATGCAGATCTTGAGTGGCAGCGGAGCGCTACGATGCGGTGGACGAGACCGTTGGTGAAGCCCCAACGGCCTCGGGGGGGGGGGGGGGGGGGGGGGGGGGGGGGGGCGGAGGTGCGACGGTGTGCTCGGTGAAGTAGCCCCGGTGAGCTGGGAGATGGCGTCGGTGAAGTGCACCTGATGCGGTGGAACTCGGTGTCTGTGAGGCACGTCGGTTGCGGCGTCCGACGTTGTCGGTGGACCACCCGGTGCGATGGACGAGGGCATAGATGAGGTAGCTCCGGTGCGGTGGTGAAGCGCGACCGTCGTCTTCGTCGTCGTCGTCCGGCACAGAGGTGGGGAACGATGGGGAAAGAGACGAGACGAGGGGCGATTCGAGGGTTGGCGGCGAATTAGGGATTTGAGCAATCTGGGCGCGGAAGGGGACGGTGGAGAAGAGAGATTTTTCAGGGCTAGAATTGGGGCCGCCAGATATTTCAATCCGAAACATGGAAGCGCGGACTTATATTGTCATCGTCCTTTTGGGGGGGGGTGGCTGGGTGCTACGCGTCCGTCCGACACACGCGACCACCCCGACAGGACTATGCTTCGGTGCCTTAAGGCACCTGCCTTTGTGTCCATGACATATGGGCCCAATAGGTGGCTGGCCCACATGTCAGTGACCCAAAGGCAGTTGCCTTTAAGGCACCGAAGCAGCGTCCACCCCGACACGACCCTGGTTTGCCTGGTGCGCCTACATTTGAGAATGCAAACGAATCTTCTTTCATTTGCAAACGAATCTGTATGTATTACCATGCCCGTGTTTTCCTTGCAATAATTAGTCATTCGAAATGAGATACTCCATCCGTTCACTTTTGTAAGTCGTTTAGACAACTTAAAATGAACTGTTTTGCACATTGTCTGAAATGTCTTCAAGGTCTTATAAAAGTGAACAGAGGGAGTACTATAAATTAATTAATGAGGAGTTATTTGAAAAAAAAATCGAAACGGTACCCACGCTAACGTGGATTAGAGTGTGTGTCACATAATTAGTTATTTGAATTAGAGTGTGTGTCACATAGTTAGTTATTTGAATTAGAGTGTGTGTCACATAGCGATCTCCAATTCTAACGTGGATTTCGCATTTCACTGTATCCACGCTACTTTTTTAATACAAATTCATATGTATATGATGAACACCATGGTAGTGAGAAAACTTTTGGATGGATTCAAACATATGACCTACAAAATAGCACAACAAACTGAGTCAATGTCAACTTTTCGAAACTTAGTATGGCACGAATTCGAAATAATTACCCGTATGCCTGGTCCTCGGTTCAAATCTTACAATGTACACCGAATTGAAACATCGAAATTAAGTCTCGTACTATGTACATTCAAATGTTGTTTTTAGCCCCCCCCCCCCCGCACAAACCCTACATACTTCCTGTATCGGTCAATCTTCCTCTCCTAACCACCTTAGGAAGCTATCGGTTTCCAACACACGTTCATTCTTTCTCTCCATGTTTCGATCTCTTAGTCTCTAAACTACAAACCCCCTTTTCCACTCTATTACCAAATGTATTTACCTCACACACCCGCCATTGCACCCCATGCTGAGCTCTCTCTCCCCCTCTCCCTCTCACCCTCTCGCGCTAAATACATGCATTGCCTATCTAGGCCCCCAACCTCTCGTGCATGTGCACGCACGCACGTTGTATATCTAGGTCACTCCCTCGAGACTATCTCACTCTTTCTTCCACACGGCGGGCCACACTCGCTCAATCTCGCTCTCTTTATCTGAGTCTCGTTTAGCCTCGTTTTCTTTCACACACAAATGATATATCTCCCTGTTCGGGCCTCGATCGACACACTCTATACTCTCTCACGCAGATTGTCTATCTAGGTCAGTCCATCCAAGCCGCCACCACTCTTTCGACCTCATGGTGGGCCACGCTCACTCAATCTCTCTCTCTCTCCGTATGTCTCGATTGACCTCGCTCTTTCTCGGACAAAAACGATATATCACCATGTTGATCCCAATTTGACCTATTCACATTGTATACTCTCTCACGCACATCGTCTATCTAGGTCACTCTCTCCAACCCGTCTCACTCTTTTGATCGCACGGTGACCCTATGTGATCGGCTGACCTTGCTTCCTCTCACGCACAAAATATATCTACACGCCTGTGACTAGATCATCTCTCAAGCTCTATCTTACAGCCCTCACCCTTGCCAAAAAGCTCAATCAGACAATATCTCTCCAGAGCATATATATTTGTTCAATGAATGTCGGACCACACTCACTTTATCTCTCTATCTATATGTCTCTCGATCGACCTCGCTTTCTCACACCGTATCTTCCACGCGTTGAAGCTACTACCTCTCCATCCCTCGCAAAACCGGAGCTATTTACATTGCGAGGGGCACTCCAACCTTGGATTAATTTGTGTAGGCATTTATTCCGGTCGTTTTAGATTATATTTTCATAGCATTCGGCCCACAACTACTCCAATCACCATAGCGGGTAATTAAGCTACGGGGAGCACCTAATATGAGCACCGGGGAGCCGTTGGATCGAAGATGCAGCGGCACACATGAGGCCTGAATGTTTTATTTGCAAAAAAACCTTTGGAGAGTTAGGAAATTGTGCATAATTACAAAGACTACTCCCAAGCCATTGGATCTCACTTTTCCAACGGTGTAAAAACTTGTATCACCATAGTATCTAAGCTGCGGGGTGGATGTGATATTCTATGCCGCTGTCATTTTTGTTCGTAAACTTGCAAAAAATGTGTAACTCGTGCCGTTACTTGTCTAACCGCGCAAAGTGTTTGTTCAAAAAAACCATCCTACACTGAAATATTGGAACAACACACGGGGGTCCCACTTGTCATTAATCAAATTTGGACCTAAAACTAACAAATCTGAAAGACGAGATTCGAACTCGCAACCTGGACTACAAAGCGTAAGTCGATAGCATGAAAAAACGAACGGTTGTTGGCTTTGTCCCATAACTTGATTTTATATAGTACTTGCGTTGAATAGAGTAGAGGGAGTGCCTCGTCAACACGTGCATGACCGTTATCTCACTTACTGGTGGGTCCCAGGTCTGCGATCTCAATCTCTCTTCTCTCCATCGTCTAACCTTTGCACGGGCACACACGAAGAGCGGCGCTAGCTTGCCGTGGTGTTATTACAACTAAAAAAACTTGGAAAATAGAAGAATCGCCTAGAACAAGAGATGTTGTGGCTGGTCGAGACGGAGCTAACCACATCTATCCTCTATGCCACGTTTGCATGATGAAGCTGTGTGGCTAGTGGGGTGTTTTCAACCGACTAGCTGGGTCCCGAGGTCGAACCATAGGTACTCTACTACGTCTGATACAATATATTTTTACACGCACATTTTTCCTCCGTGCCGAGACGTGGCACACCCAACCGCGCGGTTTCGGGGTCCTCCCGGGTGGTGCACGCATATATTCTTCCTGACGTGGGATGCCCTACCGCGCGTTTTCTGGGTCCTCCTCGGTCATAGTGCCGAAGCAAGTAAATGAGTTGTCAAATCACGAAAGACCACCTTTCTCGTCGAGTACATCAGTGAAGCACAGTGGCTAGCTAGTTGGGCTAGTTCGACCGATTAGCTAGGCCGCCACCACATTTGTTTTTCACCCCTTTTTTATCTACTTGCCGGCAGGTAAATTTAAATATCCACCGCGGCGTTGCTCTGGTGTTTGGGTGCGGCAGGATTTTTAATTTTTTGATTGACGGGAGCAGGCGCGGCAGGATGTTTAATTTTTTGATTGATGGGAGCAGGTGCGGCAGGATTTTTAATTTTTTGATTGACGGGTTTTTCCTCCGTGCCGAGACGTGGCACACACTACCGCGCGGTTTCGGGGTCCTCCCGGGTGGTGCACGCATATATTCTTCCTGACGTGGGACGCCCTACCGCGCGTTTTCTAGGTCCTCCTCGGTCGTAGCACCGAAGCAAGTAAATGAGTCGTCAAATCACGAAAGACCACCTTTCCCGTCGAGTACATCAGTGAAGCACGGTGGCTAGCTAGTTGGGCTAGTTCAACCGATTAGCTAGGCCGCCGCCACATTTGTTTTTTCACCCCTTTTTTTTCTACTTGCTGGCAGGTAAATTTAAATATCCACCGCGGCGTTGCTCTGGTGTTTGGGTGCGGCAGGATTTTTAATTTTTTGATTGACGGGAGCAGGCGCGGCAGGATTTTTAATTTTTTGATTGATGGGAGCAGGCGCGGCAGCAATTAGTCACGATGACTCCGCCTGTACCCACTGCTCCCTGATGTGAGCAGTCGTCGACTGGTGTTTTACCGTGGTGAAAACCAAAAGATTCCCCGCTCCCTCTGCCTTCCCGTAGATTGCATTGCCTTTCAGCCATTTCGCCCCCTTTGCTTCCTCTCCCCATTGCTTCTACCTGGTGCCATGGCGGCATAGCAGATCACGGAGTCCGAGGTGAGGCTCCTGACACAGGAGCTCCATGCCAAGGATGCGGAGCTCAGGGCCAAGGACATGGAGCTCCGTGAGCTCAAGGAGGAGAGGAGTGCCATGCTCCTCCGTTATGTGCAGGAGTTCACGGAGCTTCAAAAGCGGCAGGCGTCCACCACAAAGATGCTCGAGGCGTCGGCGGCGTTGCTGCAGAAAGCGGGAGATACGATAGGCCGTCAGGGGAGCCGGCTAGAGCGCGAGCGGGCCGATCGTGACGAGGTCCAGGATCGCCTCAGCCACTTGGTGAACCAAGTTGCCACACACGTGTTGCGGCTGCGCGATGCCTACCTTCGTGCCAGCGCGACGATGCCGGCCATCGGGCTAAACCCTCTGCATGGGCATGTCCATGTCTCGGCGTAACATGACCGCTGGATCAAACTCAGACGGTGCAGATCAGTCACTGTAGCACAAAGCGTGTGGGTGTGTTTGGTTGCATTCTCATCTCAATATAGTTGTTTCCTCTTCGTGTATTTTTGTCAACCTACTAGTGTGGACTCATGCACCCTTCATGCACTCTGCCAAACACCCAAAAGTGGGTCGAGAAGGGAACTTTTGCTCCCATCCCGTGCACCCTTCATACACCCTGCCTAACACTATTCGTGCTTCATGTGGTTCATGTTTCATGGAGTACTATAGCACCGTACTCTCCGTGCACTGTGGACCTAGTTCTGTTAACATTGATCTCACCGTCCATTCTCAATTGGACAGTCGAAAAAGCGGTACTATGTTACATATAGGAGTAGTTGACATGCGCACAACATCATTTGTTATCGTCATATCTTACTACACTAGCAACAAGATTGTGTAGTAGTGACGTATGAACCACTGCACATGCCTAGTAGTAGGAGCACTGTGTATGTTCAACTGGCTGCCGTGTTTCGCACTCCTCCGTCGTAAGAGTGGAAATGCTTGCTGTAATCATTTTTTTCTTCTAAAAAACAGTGGACACACTCTACCGTGCGGATCCTCCTCCAGCCATGCATTAAATTACTCACTTTCGCCGACGTGTGGGACAACCAGCATCAGGGTCCACCAGCCATGCACTAAATTACTCCGTAGTAGAGTGACGGTAGACTACCCCGATCGAAGCGCCGCAGTAATGCCCAATGAGCCGTCAAATCACAAAACCCCCTCCTTTCGAGCAGTAAGTTGGACGGACGAAGCAACCATCATTTCACTTTTCTCTCTCAGCTTCGTCTCTACCCAACCCTCGCTTCTGCCTCATCTTTTTCCTCATTTCTTCAAGAAAACCCCGACCTTCTTCTGCCATTGTTCTTCTCTCCCAAAGAAGGAAAGGTGAGCGCATCAATGGTGTTGATTCTGGCCAAGGCCCGGTCTTGCAACCCCGAGACTGATCCTATAACTCCCTCTCTTTTCTTCTTTTGGGTTTGTGATTATGGTTTCTTTTCTTTTATTTCTATTTGACAGTTTCTTGATGGACGCTGGAGCACCGGCCGAAGTGATTTCTATGGCTCCGGCCAAAACCGTCGAGGCTCATGGTACGAAAAAGCGCAAGCATCCCGCCAAGACTACCGCAGACAAGATCAAAGCCATCGCCCTATCCAAGCCCCCCTCTCCGATATCCCTCATTAAGCAAGTCCAGGTAATATCTCTTCTTGACGATCTTTTTCTCGATCTTGATCGTGTTTTTTCATCTAACACGCAGTACTAGTACTAGTAGTACAACTTTCTGGGTGATCTTGCATGTGATTTTTGTGTGCCAAATGATGGTTCTAAATTCCTCTTTTGACCAAAACATGCGAGAGGTTGACACTGATTTCTTATAGATTACTTTCAACTAGTACTTTATGAACATCAATGCTACCTTTTAAGAGGGTATATTTGCCTCAGTAACTTGTGTTATGGATATTGCATGTAATCCCTCTGCTCTCATGCCTTTGAAGACATGTTCTAGTGTCTTTGTTCACTCATTTCTGTGCGTACATGTAGTCATATATGGAGTATAATATCAAAAATCATCTTATATTTCTGGACGGAGGTAGTAATAAAATGTGGTTTCTATTTGAATTAGAACCAGGTCCGCGGTGGAGATGAAGTTCTCAAAGTCATGCCGTGTGAACTGGAAGACCTGATGATGAGTTCTACTACTAAACTATCCAGCTGATGTGTCCTTGTCGCCACGTGTCCTGAACTAGTGTTTTCCTGTAGCATTGTTGTCAGGAGTGTTCTCGAGGCTGTACTTGACCACAACAATTTCCTGGCTGTGCCTTCGATTATGAAGGGTGTGGTTCTTGTAAAGCTTCCCAACAAATCTGATGCGGCCTGTCTTCATCATCATGTTTATGAGTGGAAAGACCACTCTGTTAGGTTCTCCAAGGTTGACAAGATGGTGATGGTGCATGTAGACATCTCACACGAAGTCCATGGCCTAGTCAGTTATGCGGGGTTCATCTCGTAGGTCGGTGGCAAAAAATAGTCTGCAGAGTTTAGTTAGTGCAACTTTGCTTGTCTGTAGTAAGTACTATTGTTCAATACTTGATTTGTGTTTGTGAACCCTGTATTGTTTATTAGTACTGCCGCTTTTGGTGTGTGGCCAGTCCTGAGAACGGTCTATGTTAATGTCTGACCACTCAATTCAGTCTGTATATTTTGAAGTATCCATATCATATTTTTTGTGAGGACGGTCTATCAATTATGGTTACACTCCAATATCTGTATGCATTGCAGGGTTTATAGCACCCACCAAGATTTCCAGCCCCATGGATGTTCGGTCCATATGGTTTGTCATGACCTTTGGACTGTCCTGCTTGTGGGAGTAGGCGGGGCCCCTACATGCCACGCGTAGTTGAACAATCAATCTTCTATTTAGTACTTCAACATAGTGATTTCCTGGTAAGGATTCACTCGTGTCACATCAAGTAAATCTTATTGATTTACTGTCTAAATCTTATTTATTTAATGTCATGTTTTCTTTCTTTTCCTGCAATTTTACGATGCAGGTTTTGCCATGTGACATTCATCACAGAATAAACCGTTTGGTTTGCTCTACGATGGCTATTTTTGCAGGTTTCACTTCTTATGTCGTGTTAGTAACGAAGGCACTGTCCATCACTTATATTACTGGAAAAAATTGGATCAGTCTGTTGTCTGAGTACAAGCTGAATCCCTATGATGAACTGCAGTTTGGTTTAACAAAAATGCCACAATTAGTCCTTCTCGCATTTAAAAGAAATGAAGAAAAAGACTGGATCGCGGTCACGGATCCTAGTCAAGTTAGAAAGCTGATCATAGCAGACCAGACACGATCGCCGATGTCTCGCACAGATCGAGCACCGACAGTTGCTCTAGCACTGACAGCGGCAGCAGCTCAGTCTGATCCAGCCGAGGATTGGGCACCGACCGCATCAGCGGATCAGTCTGATCTACCGGAAGATCGGGCATCGACACTGGCACCTGCTCCGACACCGGCACCAGCTCTACAAGGAGCACCATCTCCGGCAGCAGTAGCGGCTTCGGCACCTGCACCAACACTTGCACTTGCATCTGCTCCGGCCTGTGCAGTTGCACTGGCAACAGACTGGGCTGCAGTTCACACTTCATATACCAAAGTCCTTACAAAAACTGACATGTCCACCTTCTTGGTAAGCATTGGCCGCCCAAGTGCTTCGTTCTTTTTTCTTTCCATGTTGTTTCACATGATTCACTGTGTTGATCTAACTGTTTGGGTATGTCTTCTTGTTTGCAAATAGAGAATTCTAGAGCAACGAGGGAGTCGTTCAACAATCCGGGCGACCGCGGCCAAGTTTCTCTTACCATGCGCAGCCTTGGTGTGAATGAACCTGCTCAATATATCGTAAGTACAAAGGATGGTCGCATGATGATTGATGCTAAAGGATGGTCAAGGTTCAAATCTAAATGATATCTTGCGGTAGGGGATGATGTCAAAATCGAACTTTCTCGGCAAGGAGAGCTGGTCCAAATCAACTTTGAAATTCTTCAGTAGCAGTACGCAACTGCCTAACTGGTCTATCCTCCGAGAGATTTTGATGTAATAATCTCGCATGGTGAAACAAGTGTCATGTGTGTATAAGTAGTACGATAGTATTATTTATCACATGGTATATCGTTTATAGAATTGCAACTCTGATTGCTGGTTAGGAACTGTCGTTCTATTTCATTCCAACAGCTGTCGTGCTTTATTCAATTTTGTGTATTCGCCTTGCGACAGCATCTAAAACCAGCGCCGTACCGATCACTTGCAATATGAAAAGCGCTGAGGTAGAACACATGGGCCCCCAAACATGCAGGGTCGGCCTGCGGCCCAAGGTCCAGAACCTAGTTTCGAGAAGCACTAGCTCAGTGCAGAAGTGGCGTCCTCGTCTTGCTGTGGGTTGGGCGAAGATGAATGTTGATGATGTGTTATCTCGCAATGGTGAAAGGGGAGCCCTGGAAGTTGTGAGCCGGGATCATACAGGCTTCTTCCTTGGAGCATCGACACTGGTGTGCGAAAGTGTTACTGATCCAGAGATCCTAGAGGTAATGGCATGTTGCGAGGGGCTATCTCTGGCTCTTGACTTAAACCTGCAACAAGTTCAGATTAGCACCGATTGTTCAGCAACAGTCAAGCATATCGGAGAGGCATACTTGGGGCCCAGCAAAGTTATTATGGACGAGATCAAGATGAAGAAGAATATGTTCCAAATCATGGAGATCATACATGAAAAACGTGAGTGTAATGTTGAAGCGCATGTGCTCGCAAAAGCTGCTACTTCTTTGCCCTGTGGACGCCATCTTTGGCTCACAGGAACCCCCGAAATTATTTGTATACCTATGACTGTTAATCTTCAATAAAGCAGCTTTTATCCCTCAAAAAAACATATGAGTATTATATTCTCAGCTGAGCCCCCATAATGCCCGTGCGTTGCAGAGGGAGTATTTTTCTCGGCAAGGTGAGCCTGTGATATAAAAGATTTGTATATTTCTTTACAGAGGGAGTATCTCTCTGTCAAAAAATATATTTATGTGTAACTAGTTACTCCTGTCTTTCTACTTCCTTTCGCTGATATGTGGGGTAACCGGCAACGGGGTCCATGTGCCATATGCACAAATTAGAGTGCACAACTTCACGGTAGACACACCCCGGCTGTAGCGCCGCAGTAATGCCCAATGAGCCGTCAAATCACAACCCCCCCTTCCAGCTTTAGCAGTAAGCTGGACGGACGAAGCGGCAATATTTCACTGGGCCTGAATCCCTTTCTCCCTCGTCTGCTTCTTCAAAGAAAACCCCCTCTCGGCGATTGCATAGGGTTTTCTCATGGAGAACCAGGTACGAATTCTTCATCCATCCCCGATAAACCCAAGTCCCTTGGTCGCAGGTAATCCTAGGATGGCAGCCGCCGCCGTTGATGCATTTTTCATCCTACTGAAGCTAGTGTGTTTCATTTGCAGTGCTCAAAGTGCGAGTACCCTACAGGTTTCTGCGCCCTTGGCGAGACGCCACACTTGTTCCTTCTCATCCTAACACAACATTTTGAAACGTGCACAGTATGTTCCTAGAATCCTCTTTTCTATCTGGGAGGGTGGGTTTTTTTGAACATGTTGTGTTCTCATATTATTTTTCCTGCAGTGTATTATTTGCTCTGCCTGAACACATGTACTCAAGATGCTCGGCCTTGCCATAACTGAATACACTAGTTTAATGGTCACAGTGAAGACAAGCCATGGATATAAGTTCCGAGTTGGGTTCATGAACCAAGAAGATCGCTACTTTTTTATGGCCGAACTTGGATAAAATTTCTCAAGTGTTATGGGCTGAAAGTTGGCGCACGAATGTTGATGGAAATAGCAGAACCTGGTCTCATCTTCACTGCGATCTTCCACCCCGACGTCGTTCCAATTGTTCATCCATGTTAGTTTTGTATCTGGTTCTTGCTTGTTGCCTCGATTACTTCTTAATCCACCTATTCTATCTAACTAATCACAATTTAACTTTAGAAGTAGCAACGAATCTCTCACAAAGATGCTACTTCTAACTAATATTTTCTTATAATTGGTGGCACGTGTAGGTTTTTTCAGAGTAAAGCAGTCTGCTCGTTTGTTACTCTGTAATAACTCGGCTGTTACTAATGGCACTGAAGTTGACTGGATCAACATCCACAAGTTCCTACACTTTATTGATCGTCTTGAGGTCCTTGTGGGGCGTTTCAATGGTGGAAGGCCACGTGGGATATGTGTGCCACTGCTGCACTCGTTGAACAGGTCCAACTGTGTCGAGAAACTTATGCTACGAGCTGTTTTCTATTATATATGTTGTTCATAAACTATTGCTTATACACAGTTTTACAGCCGTGATCTTCTTGAAACAGGAACTGCCGAGTTCTATTGTTCCTATACAGATGCCTGACCATGGTCGGGTCAGACTTGAGCTTGGTCACAACATGATGTTTATGTCGACCTACTCAATTCCCCTTGGAGGTGAAAATATACTTATTCATGGGTGGTCTCAAATAATGAAGGCCCGTCCATCTTGGAGAATAGGACAGAAGATTATGTTCATGCTTTTCCATGGCTCTAAAGCGAATATCCTGTTTATTGACCACATTGCGAGATGAAGCCGCTTTCAGAAGGTTGTGGATGCGCGGGGTGGCGCCTGGGCCTTGTCCTGGGGCTTGGCGGCCTCACCCTTGGTTAACTGTAGGCAAAGTAGCATGGTTCGAGGCGTGCTTTGTACAGTTGAACCTGTATAAGTACTCATACTGCTTTCAGCTTTGGTTGTTAAGTGCCCCTGCTGGTTTCAGTTAAGGTTGTTAAGTACTACAGTCTGTCGTGTTTCTCCAGTCCTGTCTTCCTCCAGCTGCCAAAACCAAACCAGCGCCGGCGGGGCCGCCTGCTTCCGCCTCCCACGGCTGGCTGCGCCTCAGCGCACGCATCGCCGCCCCACCGTCTCCTAAATCGTTAACGCTGACGTCCTCCGCGCGCTTTGGTGCGCTCGCCGCGGTGCCGCCCTCTCGTGTTATCAACATGGTCAACAAACAACAGGAATCGGTAGAAGTACATGGAGAGGATGACAGTAGGGGCCCACCACGTCAGCGTATGGAAAAAAAATGCCTCCTCCTAGTGTTTTCCTGACATCTGGGACCCACGACATTGGGAGTGTATATAGTTAATAGACAAGAGAACAGCACAAGATCGACCGACACCTGGGACGTAGCTACTTGAGCAGTGTTTTTTTGTTTGGTATTGTTGAGACGGAGCAGGGTTTGAACTGGGCTGTGGCCCGTCTAGCCCAGGCTTATATTTTATGTTCACCATGTGACCAACCCAGCTATTTTTTCTTTGTGAAAATGAGCCCAGTTTATTTTTTCTCAAGAATACCCAATCCAGGCCTACTTATTTTTCTACGCCTTGATGGGCTGCAACTCTTTCAAGACGCCTGCAAATCTTGAAAGTAATATGAAATGGGTTGTAAATATAAAAATAGATGACAAATTGGCAATTACTTTATAATTTTTGAATTTTATTACATTTTCAGATTCCTATTTCACTGGGCATTAACCTGATTTAAATATATCTTCAAAGTACTTTAAATCTGGCTGGACATTTCAGTATTAAAAATAGTTTGGAACCCACAAAAATATGCGAAATTGGCCCTGGCCAACCAAAAAAAATGACTGCTATAAATTGCATAAGAAGTTGCCATGAGCTATATATAAATTATTAAAAAAAGAGGCAGTGGTCTGACTTGTGGGCCTGTTTAGTTGATGCGTATGCAAGATTTTTTTAGTTATTATATACGTCAACAAACGATTCTAGTAGACGTAACCGTTGGATGTCAATCCAACGGCCGTCGTGTTTCTTCAATCTCTGATCTTCTTGCTCTAGCCGCCAAAGCAGCGCCGGCAAGACCGCCTACTCCCGCCTCCTGTGGCCGGCTATGCTGCCGCGCAGGCCTCAGCGCCCCCTACTACTCCCACCGCTGGCCAGGGCATCCCTCTACTCACCCACACCCCCTGTTATTCTGCGGCGACGGCAGCCTCACACCGCAGCCGAACCAGTGAACGCTCGTACTCCTCTCCGCGTGGGCATCCACTGCCGCGTCTTCCCCGGCTCCGCGTCGTCCCCTTCCTATGCCTCGCCGTCGTCCACCGCCGTGGTGCTCTCGGCGCGGTGTGGTCAATGTGGTCAATGACCGACTTCCATCGGAAGAGTACTGTACGTGGAGAGGTGACAGCTGGGTCAACGGCAGCCGCAAGGAAGTGCCTCCTTATTACGCGCAAAATAATTATTCCTCCACCTGACAGCGGGGACCCACCGGACGGGCCACCAGTATTTTGCGAAAAAAATCATTTCCCCCTGACTGCTGGGACCCACCGGACGGGCCACCATATTTCGCGAAAAAAGCGTTCCCCCCGCTGTCAACTCGGACACACCGGAAGTGCCTCCTTATTACGCACAAAAAAATGAATACTCCCCCGGCTAGCTGGGACCCACCTTGGTGGGAGGCTGACTTGTGGGCCTACTAAGTTGACAGGGACGAAGGGCTTTGTCAACTTAGTCAATATGAACGATTCTAGCTCCCGTGACCGTACGATGTCCATCCAATGGCCGTAGTGCTTCTTCAACCTCTGGTCTTCTTGCTCCAGCCGCCCAAAGCAGCGCCGGTCATGTCGCATGCTCCTGCCTCCTGTGGCCGGCTGTGCTGCCGCGGAGGCCTCACCACCCCTACTATTCCCACCGCTGGCCAGGCCCTGCGGCGACGGCAGCCTCACACCGCAGCCGAACCAGTGAACCCTCGTACTCCTCTCCGCGCGGGCTTCCACTACCGCGTCTTCCCCGGCTCCGCGTCATCCCCTTCCTAGGCCTCGCCGTCGTCCACCGCCGTGGTGCTCTCGGCGCGGCGTGGTCAATGTGGTCAACGACCGACTTTCATCGGAAGAGTACTGTGCGTGGAGACGCTGACATCTGGGTCCACGGCTGCAGCAAGGAAGTGCCTCCTTATTACGCGCAAAATAATTATTCCTCCACCTGACAGCGGGGACCCACCGGACGGGCCACCGTATTTCGTGAAAAAAACGTTTGCCCCTGACTGCTGGGACCCACCAGCTACATCTTCGCATGCAAGGAAGTGTGTTCGGGCAAAAAAAACGATTCGCCCCCTGACTACTAGGACCCACCAGCTACATCTTCGCAGGCAAGGAAGTGCCTGACAGTCGGGACCCACGTGGTCGAAGCGTACGTAGCGTTGTCATTCTGGTCGCGAACGTGTACGTACATACTAGTCGATGTAGAGGCACGCACGTGTCGTAGTAGAGGCGTGCACGTGTCGTAGTAGAGACGCGCATGTAGCATGTACACGTATGTACAGCAGCCATGGTGCAAGAAAGAAAATACGGCCACGTATGTGTACATACGGGCGGGGTCTCGAACGCCTACTCGCGCATACGTACGGCCAGGGCTCGTGTACATTGCTAGGTCAGAACGGAGAAACAATGTCGTCGTCGTGTTCATGGGGAGGAAACGGAATGCGTCGTGTTCATCGGGAGGGCTTGGACGGAACAAGCGATGGAAACGAGGCCTGGCGTACCGCAGAACGGAGGAAACGGCCTTGTGTTCGACCGGCCACGTTCAAAACGGGATCCTGTTCATCGGGAGGGGTCTCGCGTACCGCAAAACGGAGGAAATAGACCTCCTACGGTCAAAATGGGGGTCCTTTTGATCGGTAGGGGTGTGGCATACCGTAAAACAGAAGAAACAGACTTGTGTTGGAGCACTACGATCGAAACGGAGGTCCTGTTCATCACGAGGGGTGTGGCGTACCGCAAAACGGGACTCCACGAGATACTGTTCATCTCCACCGTCGACCCCCTCCAACCTCCACGAGCTACTGTTCATCCACCGTCGACCTCCTCCAGCCTCCACCTGCGACTATTCATCCACGGGCTCCTGTTCATCCAGCCTCCACCGCGCGCTACTCCACCGGCTACTGTTCAACCAGCCGTCTCCACGGGCTCCTGTTCAACCACCTCTCCACGAGCTACTGTTCATCCTGCCCTCCACCGTCTACTGTTCATCCTGCCCTCCACGGGGTGGTCCTGTTCATCCAGCCCTCCACGGGGTCCTGTTCATCCAGCCCCAACCGGCTCGATCGATCGGCGTCCTGTTCATCCAGAGGCAACACCATGGGGTCATGTTCATCCACCCCCACCGGGAACTGTTCATCCACCCCCACCCCCCGCAACGCTCACTATTCATCCAGAGGCAGCATCGATCGGCTTCAGTTAGCAGCAGTAGCGAAGGAATCGCTCGATCGGGTTCAGTTAACAGTCATCGATCGATCGCTCGGGTTCAGTAACGCGTAGCCTGTAGTGCAATCGCTTGGGTTCAGTTAGAGCCCAACGCCTCGCTCGGGTTCAGTTAGAGCCAACGCCTCGCACACATGTGCGTACGTGTATGAGAGAAACGTGCATCGCTCAACCCCAACCTCCCACCGTAACCGGGAACTCCCCGAAATTTTCCTCCCCCTCGCTTCTACCACGGTTTTTTCCATCATGGACGGCCAAAGAATGTCATGTAGCTGCGTCTCCGGCCCGCCCAGGACGAAAAGCCCATTTTCTATCATGATTTTTTGTCATAGAAGTAGGAGCCCACCACATCTATGATGATACCGGGTTTTGTCACAATTATCGTCATAGAAGTGTCATATGTATGACAGAAAAAATTCATTCAGCCCAAAATGTCACGGATGTGTCTTTTTTTGTAGTGCTAGGTTCCCGACGACCCCTGACTATTACTTTGTGGCGGAGCGATAGGGCAGGTTGAGACCACCTAGGAGAGAGGTGGGCCTGGCCCTGGTCGGCATTCGCGGTTACTTCAAAATAACACGCTTAACGAGATCTGGGTATTTGATCTGAGTCTGGCTAATGGCTGCTACCTCTTGAGCTTGCGTTGGATTTCCCCGAAGAGGAAGGGATGATGCAGCAGAGTAGCGTAAGTATTTCCCTCAGTTTTTGAGAACCAAGGTATCAATCCAGTAGGAGGCCACGCTCAAGTCCCTCGTACCTGCACAAAACGATAGCTACTCACAACCAACGCGATTAGGGGTTGTCAATCCCTTCACGGTCACTTACGAGACTGAGATCTGATAGATATAATATTTTTGGTATAAAGATGCAAAGTGAAAAGTAAAAGGCAAAGTAAAAAGCAAAGCAAGATTAAAGTGATGGAGATTAATATGATGAGAATAGACCCTGGGGCCATAGGTTTCACTAGTGGCTTCTCTCAAGAGCATAAGTATTCTACGGTGGGTGAACAAATTACTGTTGAGCAATTAACAGAATTGAGCATAGTTATGAGAATATCTAGGCATGATCATGTATATAGGCATCACGTCCGTGACAAGTAGACCGAAACGATTCTGCATCTACTACTATTACTCCACTCATCGACCGCTATCCAGCATGCATCTAGAGTATTAAGTTAAAGCAGAGTAACGCTTTAAGCAAGATGACATGATGTAGAGAGATAAATTCATGCAATATGAAATAAACCCCATCTTGTTATCCTCGATGGCAATGATGCAATACGTGCCTTGCTGCCCCTTCTGTCACTGGGAAAGGACACCGCAAGATCGAACCCAAAGCTAAGCACTTCTCCCATGGCAAGAACTACCAATCTAGTTGGCCAAACCAAATGGATAATTCGAAGAGACTTGCAAAGATAACCAATCATACATAAAAGAATTCAGAGAAGATTCAAATATTATTCATAGATAGACTTGATCATAAACCCACAATTCATCGGTCTCAACAAACACACCGCAAAAAGAAGATTACATCGAATAGATCTCCACAAGAGAGGGGGAGAACTTTGTATTGAGATCCAAAAAGAGAGAAGAAGCCATCTAGCTACTAACTATGGACCCGAAGGTCTGAGGTAAACTACTCACACTTCATCGGAGGGGCTATGATGATGTAGAAGCCCTCCGTGATGACGGCCCTCTCCCGCGGAGCTCCGGAACAGGCCCCAAGATGGGATCTCGTGGATACAGAAAGTTGCAGCGATGGAATTAGGTTTTTGTCTCCTCTTCTAATCGTTTGGGGGTACGTAGGTATATATAGGAGGAAGAAGTACGTCGGTGGAGCTCCGAGGGGCCCACGAGGCAGGGGGGCGTGCCCTAGGGGGGCGCCCCCACCCTCGTGACCGCCTCTCTGATGCCTTGGCGTAGGGTCCAAGTCTCCTGGATCACGTTCGGAAAATCACGTTCCCGAAGGTTTCATTCCGGTTGGACTCCGTTTGATATTCCTGTTCTTTGGAACACTGAAATAGGCAAAAAAACAACAATTCTGGGCTGGGCCTCCGGTTAATAGGTTAGTCCCAAAATAATATAAAAGTGGAAAATAAAGCCCAATATAGTCCAAAACAGTAGATAATATAACATGGATCAATCAAAAATTATAGATACGTTGGAGACGTATCAGGCATCCCAAGCTTAATTCCTGCTCGTCCTCGAGTAGGTAAATGATAAAAAGAGAATTTTTGATGCGGAGTGCTACTTGGCATAATTTCAATGCAAATCTTCTTAATTGTGGTATGAATATTCAGATTAGGAAGATTCAAGACAAAAGTTTATATTGACATAAAAATAATAATACTTCAAGCAAACCAACAAAGCAATTATGTTTTCTTAAAGTAACATGGCCAAAGAAAGTTCATCCCTACAAAATCATATAGTTTAGTCATGCTCCATTTTCGTCACACAAGAATGCTCTCATCATGCACAACCCCGATGAAAAGCCAAGCAATTGTTTCATACCTTAATAATTTCAAACTCATAAACTTTCACGCAATACATGAGCGTGAGCCATGGATATAGCACTGTGGGTGGAATAGAATATAATGATGGGGGTTATGTGGAGAAGACAAAAAAGAGAAAGTCTCACATCAACGAGGCTAATCAATGGGCTATGGAGATGCCCATCGATTGATGTTAATGCAAGGAGTAGGGATTGCCATGCAACGGATGCACTAGAGCTATAAATGTATGAAAGCTCAACAAAAGAAACTAAGTGGGTGTGCATCCAACTTGCTTGCTCATGAAGACCTAGGGCACTTGAGGAGGCCCATTATTGGAATATACAAGCCAAGTTCTATAATGAAAATTCCCACTAGTATATGAAAGTGATAACTCAAGAGACTCTCTATATGAAGAACATGGTGCTACTTTGAAGCACAAGTGTGGAAAAAAAGGAATAGTAGCATTGCCCCTTTTTATTTATTATCTTTTTTGGGGCTTTCTTTTTTTCTTTGGCCTTTTTTTGGGACAATGCTCTATTGAATGATGATCATCACACTTCTATTTATTTACAACTCAATGATTACAACTCGATACTAGAACAAAGTATGAGTCTATATGGATGCCTCCGGCGGTGTACCGGGATATGCAATGAATCAAGAGTGACAAGTATGAAATTTTTTTATGAATGGTGGCTTTGCCACAAATACTATGTCAACTACATGATCATGCTAAGCAATATGACAATGATGAATGTGTCATGATAAACTGGATGGTGGAAAGTTGCATGGCAATATATCTTGGAATGGCTATGGAAATGCCATAATAGGTAGGTATGGTGGCTGTTTTGAGGAAGATATAAGGAGGTTTATGTGTGAAAGAGCGTATTATATCACGGGGTTTGGATGCACCGGCGAAGTTTGCACCAACTCTCGATGTGAGAAAGGGCAATGCACGGTACCGTAGAGGCTAGCACTGATGGAAGGGTGAGAGTGCGTATAATCCATGGACTCAACATTAGTCATAAAGAACTCATATACTTATTGCAAAAATATACAAGCCATCAAAACCAAAGTATTACGCGCATGCTCCTAGGGGGATAGATTGGTAGGAAAAGACCATCACTCGTCCCCGACCGCCCCTCATAAGGAGGACAATCAAAATAACACCTCATGTTTCAAATTTGTTGCATAACGTTTACCATACGTGCATGCTATGGGACTTGCAAACTTCAACTCAAGCACTTCTAAAATTCACAATTACTCTACTAGCATGACTTTTATATTACTACCTCCATATCTTAAAACAATTATCAAGCATCCAACTTTTCTTAGTATTCAACACACTCAAAAGAAAGTTTCACAACTTGAATACCAAGCATGTTATTATTAAGAAAATTACCATGCTATTAAGACTCTCAAAATAATTTAAGTGAAGCATGAGAGATCAATAGTTTCTTTAAAAAAATCCACCACCATGCTCTAAAAAATCTAAGTGAAGCACATAGAGCAAAAATTATAACTCAAAAAGATATAAGTGAAGCACATAGAGCAAAACTACTTAGCTCAAAAAGATATAAGTGAAGCACATAGAGTATTCTATCAAATTCTAATTCATGTATGGCTCTCTCAAAAGGTGTGTACAGCAATGATGATTGTGGCACACTAACAACCAAAGACACAAATAATACAAGACGCTCCAAGCAAAACACATATCATGTTGGTGAATAAAAATATAGCTCCAAGTAAATTACCGATGGAAGTGGACGAAAGAGGGGATGCCTTCCGGGGCTTCCCCAAGCTTTGACTTTTTGGTGTCCTTGGATTATCTTGGGGGTGCCATGGGCATCCCCAAGCTTAGGATCTTGCCACTCCTTGTTCCATAATCCATCACAAGAATTCACCCAAAACTTCAAAACTTCAAAACACAAAATTTAAAGTAGAAAACTCGTGAGCTCCGTTAGCGAAAGAAAACAAAAAACCACTTCAAGGTACTGTAATGAACTCATTCTTTATTTATATTGGTTTTAAACCTACTGTATTCCAACTTCTCTATGGATTATAAACTATTTTACTAACCATAGATTCATCAAAATAAGCAAACAACACACGAAAAACAGAATCTGTCAAAACAGAACAGTCTGTAGTAACCTATAGCTATCGCAATATATGGAACCCCAAAAATTCTAAAATAAATTTCTGGACGTGAGGAATTTATCTATTAATCATATGCAAAAATAATTAACTAAATAGCACTCTCCAAATAAAAATGACAGTAGTTCTCGTGAGCGCTAAAGTTTCTGTTTTTTACAGCAAGTTCAACAAGACTTTCCCCAAGTCTTCCCAACGGTTCTACTTGGCACAAACACTAATTAAACACAAAAAACACAACCAAAACAGAGTCTAGATAATTTATTTATTACTAAACAGGAGCAAAAATCAAGGAATAAAAATAAAATTGGGTTGCCTCCCAACAAGCGCTATCGTTTAACGCCCCTAGCTAGGCATAAAAGCGAGGATAGATCTAGGTATTGCCATCTTTGGTAGGCAATCCATAAGTGGCTCTCATGATAGTTTCATATGGCAATTTTATTTTCTTTCTTGGAAATTGTTCCATGCCCTTTTTAATGGAAATTGAAATCTAATATTCCCTTCCTTCATATCAATAATCGCACCAACCGTTCTAAGGAAAGGTCTACCAAGAATAATAAGGCAAGAAGGATTGCAATCTATATCAAGAACAATGTAATCTACGGGCACACAATTTCTATTTACAACAATAAGAACATCATTAATTCTTCCCATAGGTTTCTTAATGGTAGAATCCGCAAGATGCAAGTTCAGAGAGCAATCATCAAAATTACGGAAATCTAGCAAATCACACAAAGTTTTGGGGATAGTGGAGACACTAGCACCCAAATCACACAAAGCATAAAACTCATGATCTTTAATTTTAATTTTAATAGTTGGTTCCCACTCATCATAGAGTTTTCTAGGGATAGAAACTTTCAACTCAAGTTTTTCTTCATAAGATTGCATCAAGGCATCAACAAGTTCGGTGAAGGCTTTCTTTTGACTATAAGCATGTGGAGAATTTAGCACGGATTGCAACAAGGAAATACAATCAATTAAAGAGCAACTTTCATAATTAAATTCCTTGAAATCCAATATAGTGGGTTTAGCAACATCTAGATTTTTATTTCTTTCAATCCCACTTTCATCAATTTCATCATAAAGATCTAAATATTCCAAATTTTTAGAACGCCTTCTAGGTAAAGGAAGATCATATTCAGTTTCATCAAGATTCATATTGCAAAACAAAGATTTAATAGGAGACACGTCAATAACTTTTAGATCTTCATCTTGATTTTCATAGGAATTGGAAGAACACGCTTTAATAAAGGCATCTTTTAGATTTTCTCCCTCCCTTTGTTTAAAATTTAGAACTTCATTCTCGGGAGACAACGGAGAAGATATGAGACTAGCCATGACGACAAGCAAACAAACTAGCACATGAGCAAACAAGAGAAAACGGGCAAAAGAGGCAAATAGAGAGGGATGATAGAGAGAGAGAGGAGGAATAAAACGGCAAGGGTGAAGTGGGGGAGAGGAAAATGAGAGGCAAATGGCAAATAATGTAATGCGAGAGGTAGGGATTGTGATGGGTACTTGGTATGTTGACTTTTTTCGTAGACTCCCCGGCAACGGCGCCAGAAATTCTTCTTGCTACCTCTTGAGCTTGCGTTGGATTTCCCCGAAGAGGAAGGGATGATGCAGCAGAGTAGCGTAAGGATTTCCCTCAGTTTTTGAGAACCAAGGTATCAATCTAGTAGGAGGCCACGCTCAAGTCCCTCGTACCTACACAAAACGATAGCTACTTGCAACCAACGCGATTAGGGGTTTTCAATCCCTTCACGGTCACTTACAAGAGTGAGATCTGATAGATATAATATTTTTGGTATTTTTGTTATAAAGATGCAAAGTGAAAAGTAAAAGGCAAAGTAAAAAAGCAAAGTAAGATTAAAGTGATGGAGATTAATATGATGAGAATAGACTCGGGGGCCATAGGTTTCACTAGTGGCTTCTCTCAAGAGCATAAGTATTCTACGGTGGGTGAACAAATTACTGTTGAGCAATTGACAGAATTGAGCATAGTTATGAGAATATCTAGGCATGATCATGTATATAGGCATCACGTCCGTGACAAGTAGACCGAAACGATTCTGCATCTACTACTATTACTCCACTCATCAACCACTATCCAGCATGCATCTAGAGTATTAAGTTAAAACAGAGTAACGCTTTAAGCAAGATGACATGATGTAGAGAGATAAATTCATGCAATATGAAATAAACCCCATCTTGTTATCCTCGATGGCAACGATGCAATACGTGCCTTGCTGCCCCTTCTGTCACTGGGAAAGGACACCGCAAGATCGAACCCGAAGCTAAGCACTTCTCCCATGGCAAGAACTACCAATCTAGTTGGCCAAACCAAACGGATAATTCGAAGAGACTTGCAAAGATAACCAATCATACATAAAAGAATTCAGAGAAGATTCAAATATTATTCATAGATAGACTTGATCATAAACCCACAATTCATCGGTCTCAACAAACACACCACAAAAAGAAGATTACATCGAATAGATCTCCACAAGAGAGGGGGAGAACCTTGTATTGAGATCCAAAAAGAGAGAAGAAGCCATACAGCTACTAACTATGGACCCGAAGGTCTGAGGTAAACTACTCACACTTCATCGGAGGGGCTATGATGATGTAGAAGCCCTCCGTGATGACGGCCCTCTCCGGCGAAGCTCCGGAACAGGCCCCAAGATGGGATCTCATGGATACAGAAAGTTGCGGCGGTGGAATTAGGTTTTTGGCTCCTCTTCTGATCGTTTGGGGATATGTAGGTATATATAGGAGGAAGAAGTACATCGGTGGAGCTCCGAGGGGCCCACGTAGGGCGCGCCCCCACCCTTGTGACCGCCTCTCTGATGCCTTGGCGTAGGGTCCAAGTCTCCTGGATCACGTTCACGAAGGTTTTATTCCGTTTGGACTCCGTTTGATATTTCGTTTATTCGAAACACTGAAGTAGGCAAAAAAATAGCAATTCTGGGCTGGGCCTCCGGTTAATAGGTTAGTCCCAAAAATAATATAAAAGTGGAAAATAAAGCCCAATATAGTCCAAAACAGTAGATAATATAGCATGGAGCAATAAAAAATTATAGATACGTTGGAGACGTATCACTGGCCTATACGCACTAACCAACTACGCGGGAACAGTTATGGGCACTCGACATCGTGGTATCAGCCGAAGCCTCCGTGACGTCGGCGACTGAGCGGCACGCGCCGGGTTGGACTGGAACGCCTGCTCTTGTATAAGGGAGGTTAGGTCTGCTCACCAGCCGCGTACGCAACGTGGAGGTGTGCAATGGGCGATGGACCCAGACCCCTGCGGCATAGGATTTAGACCAGCGTGCTGACCTCTCTGTTGTGCCTAGGTAGGGCTGCAACGCGTTGATCTTTCGAGGCCGGGCATGACCCAGAAAAGTGTGTCCGGACAAAGGGGATCGAGCGTGTTGGGAAATGTGGTGCACCCCTACAGGGAAGTTAATCTATTCGAATAGCCGTGATCTTCGGTAACAGGACGACTTGGAGTTGTACCTTGACCTTATGACAACTAGAACCGGATACTTAATAAAACACACCCTTCCAAGTGCCAGATACAACTGGTGGTCGCTCTCTCACAGAGCGGCGAGGGAAGGATCATCAGTTAGGATTATGCTCTGCGATGTTACTTGGTGAACTTACCATCTACTCTCTTCTTCTGCTGCAAGATGGAGGTTACCAGAAACGTAGTCTTCGATAGGACTAGTTATCCCCCTATTATTCCGGCATTCTGCAGTTCAGTCCACATATGATACCCCTTTTCCATTTGATACCAATGTATACATATGTAGTGTAGCTCCTTGCTTGCGAGTACTTTGGATGAGTACTCATGGTTGCTTTGCTCCCCCCTTTCCCCCTTTCTATACTCGATTGCTGTGACCAGACGATGGAGCCCAGGAGCCAGACGCCACTGTCGATGATGACTACTACTACTCGGGAGGTGCCTACTACTATGTGTAGCCCGCTGACAACGACCAGGAGTAGTTTAGGAGGATCCCATGCAGGAGGCCTGCGCCTCTTTCGATTTGTATCCCACTTTGTTCTAGCCTTCTTAAGGCAAACTTGTTTTAACTTATGTCTGTACTCAGATATTGTTGCTTCTGCTGACTCGTCAATGCTCGAGCTCTTGTATTCGAGCCCTCGAGGCCCCTGGCTTGTAATATGATGCTTGTATGACTTATTTTATTTGTAGAGTTGTGTTGTGATATCTTCCCGTGAGTCCCTGATCTTGATCGTACATGTTTGCATGTATGATTAGTGTACGGTCAAATCGGGGGCGTCACAAGTTGGTATCAGAGCCGACCGCCTGTAGGAATCCCCCTTCCACACTCCTTGGCCGAAGTCGAGTCTAGACATTACAAAACTTTTACTAACATGGCTGTGTGCCTTACGGGCCCACGTCGCCATTTGGGTGGTATTAGGATCTTTTACTCCTCGATCTTTACTCTGGAACTCTGAACTCTCTTCTACTCGGGTTAAACAAATTTGCTAACTCTAACTCTAGGTTCTCGTAATTACTTCCTTCCGGAGAGCCCCTTATTACAGATGATCGCCTACTGCACCAGTAGATTCACAAGATACTCTTCGATGTTATCCCGAGAGCTTGTGCTCATTGTGTTTGCAATTCCCTTCCATTGTTAAACCCTATAGATAACTACATGCACTTGCCATTCTTTACCTTAGTCCCCAGTTGCTCTTGTTATTACAAGATACCCCGAAATACTCATTGTTGTTCCGAGAATCCTTATGCCTACTGCCTTGCAGTTCCTTGTCACCTGGATACACCTATAAATTAATCCTCACACACACATAGAGGATTTGTTTCTCCCCAGTTGTTCATGTGTTTCACCAAAGTCTTCGAAATACTATTTGACCTTCCAAAAATCCTTAGCAGCCTTTTGCTCTTGAAATTCTTGCTTGCATTATGGATAATCCCATAAGTCTCGTAATCATATTGGCATCCCTTGCCATTATCATTTTGAGTCCGTTGATTCAAAATGTTACAAATGCTCACAATCCTCAATCAGATCCTAGAATTCATCCTTTCGGCTCAGACGTCATTTTAAACATGGGCTGAACCTCGACCAATCAAATTGTTGTCGATTTTACCCCTATGCTCACTCAACTTATCCATCCTTAATCAGAGCATTTACTTCTGATCCTTTGATTTGGAGATCATAATTCCTTTACATGTGAGCTTTGAATTATCCAGTTGCTCCTATAATCCAATGCATTTGCATTGTTTCTTCCTCTGGTTGTGTGTCGATACTCACATCAGCTTCGATATGGACCGTCGGATCCTTTGTTGAAATATCATCCGATAGTGTACTTCGTATACAAAAACCTCGAGAAGTTCCTTCCCTGATACATAATGCCTTTGGTAAATCGTATCCTCTGTTTTGGCCAACCATGCTCTGCTCTCGAGTTGGTGATGTTTACTATGAAGTTTGTGGTATATGTTCCTAAGATGCCCCGATGGGTTGAACCAACGCCTTCCCTAATCTGTGTGAACCCGAAAGATTTCACGGGTCATACTTAGCTGGTATTGCACCAGGTAAAACTTTCAGCAACTAATGTCATTTTTGAAACATGAGAAGTGAATGGGAGGTTGTGCATTGAAGAAGTGGGAGTCGACCTTGAACTTTGTGTTCATGCCCATGGACACGATGTAGATCTTATCATTACAGCTTTTCTTAAATTAATTATTCCCTCGGTATAAGTTCTTATATCTGGGATCCGGCCTTTTGCGATCATGGTTCCGACCATGTTCTCCTTTAAATTCCATTTCTCCGACAAGTTACAGTACTTGTCTTCTGCAGATCAATACATCTCTGCAACCTCTATGTTGACCTTCCTTCGAGTATACCCTCCAGTATCTCGAGAATATCAAAGAACTATGTTGCTTCCTATGAGTCTTCATCTAGTATTATTTCTCACCGATTTCAATTTTTCCCTGGGTTCTGAGTTGTTAGACACTCAGGGACACGATAGTGAATCAAGTCGGTAATCCAATTCATTAACTCTAAGTACTTTTTGTTGCTTATGAGTTTAATAATCCTTCAAGTCATTCCTAGCCCGATCGGCTATATCATTATCGTGCTAAATTTAATTGAGCTACCTGGTCCTTCTTCTCAGCGCACAATTTTCGACGATGAGCTAATCTTGGGTCGAAATTCCTTGTCATATCATTTCTCCTTGAACATGAAACTTGATTTCGAGTTATGTCGTACCCTTGGTTCCCATAACCTTTCGCTTCATCATCATTTGATTTGACGGCATCGCTGACCGATTACATCTTCATGAAATCTCTCGACAACTGTGTCGTGATCATCATCTACATTCTGAGCGTTTCCAGGATATCAATCGATTTCATGATGAGAGATATCATCCTTGCCCCCGCGATGATTGTGTTAACATCAACAATATTCCTGCATTTTTGCAACACAAAACTGGTTCACGATTTGTGTTGTACCTTGAGTTCCTTGCTATTCAACTTAGGTTATGTTCTACCTTGATGTATTACCATCTTCTATGAACTCTTGTTTCGGAACTCGCTTCCATAGTTCATTTCCCGAGAATCTTACAATGCCTTCTTGTTAATTTGCGTTGCACCTTTTCTTCTCAGGCATACTGAGTCGGAGGTCTCCTGACACCAATCAGATCTGAAACTCAGTCAGATATGATGGTTGGGACATTTTCCAAGAGTTATAGCATTGGTCTTTATATAACCTGGTAAGATGATGCCATGCCTAACACACCTGGCTGGAGGACCTATTGTTATAGTTTCCTTTTCAGCAAGGTTATCCATTCTTCCATGAGGAAATTGTAAGACTTATTCTATAAGTTATTTCTGATGGATCCTTTGTGTTTCCAAAGTCTAATCTTCACCTGTTGACCATGTCCATGCTATCTCGAAGCATGTATGTGGTACTCCGATTTTCAATAAGAGCATTGAAAGTGCAATGCTAAGTTTTCTTTAACCATTATCCAATCACCGTTGTATGGGTAATGCCATGAAAATTCCTCTCCCATTACCTAAATGGTTTTCTACTTCCTATCATGTCATGGATATCGTGCTTTGCTTGTCCTTGGGAAGGATATACCCCTGGAATATGTGTTTTAACACATCTTCCTTTCCATTGTCCTGTTTAATCTGATAATCATATCTTCCTTTCCATTGGTTGGTTTAACATTGCTTCTGATCTATAAGATCTAAGCAGAAATATTCTCATGTTTATGTAAACACCTCGGTGTACAGTTCTGTCAGCATGACCCTGTTACTATTATTGACGACATTTCGGTAGCCACTGATGGACGAGAACTTTGCCTATTGGTTCGCCTCGTTCAACGAGCAGGAAAATGGTTCTCTTCGTTCCTCGCCCTTGGTACCGATGTTGTTGCCAACATAACCGACAGGCTACCCTCTGACATGTCTTGCTATCATGACCATGCAAGATGTCAACGGCCTTTCTACTTTTAACCCACATGGTGGGCCCATAGTCCACAATTCCACAGGATCGAAACCTGACTCTCCTGTAGACCCTATTGCCAAAGATATTCCTTGAGCTTGACTTCGTATGTAAATCACGGGCCTCCTGTCTAGTAATCTATTCTGGTATCAGACGCAATACTTATTCCCATTGCTCTAAACCCCTTTCACATGTCGTTTCAGGCATCGAACGATTGCCTATGCGCTTGAAACTTCTACTTTGCACCTTCTCACTTTGCTCTCGATAATTTCTTAAGTTTCAATTCGAGAGTTACTTTTCGCCACGTTCCCTAATGATTATCTACCGGATAAGCAACCATGCAGAGGTCCGTTCTTCCGTAATACCCCCTTATCCTTTCGTAAGTACGATGGAGTTCTTGAAAAAAGGACAACAATTTCATCATGATGCATTGATGCATAGGAATGAAGACATCAATGCTATGGATCGACCTCTTCGAGAAGAGCAACCTAGGCTGAGAAGACTCGTTAGAATTTCTTCCCCCTTACTCCCCTCTTAAATCTTGGGACGAGATTTCTTTTAGTGGAGGAGAATTGTGACACCCGGATAGTTAAGCTACAGTAACCCTCTACTAATGATCCTATGTCACTTCGATTATTGTTGCTAATCTCACGTTAGTTCGAAACCGATACAAATTCAAATTCCAAAAACAAGTCAAAATTTATTTCTTCAAACTGATAAGGAAAAATGTTGGGTGGGTTGAAAATATTCACTAACAATTTGTCGTGAAAGAATTAAAATTTTTTTAAATATAAAATTACCCCTCGATATCAAAATAGTGGACCAACATCACCTTTTTTAACCCATATAAATATAAACTCGAACTTAATAAATTATTTTGAAACCATACTTTTTCTGGCAGTGCAAAATAATCCATAGAAATTATATGGCAAGGTTTTACATTTAAAGAAAAGTATTTTGGTGCAAAAAGAAAGTTCAAAACATTAGCTTAATAAATAAACAAAAGGGTAAATGGAAAATTACTAGTAAAAGAGAAAAGAAACCTAATCTATTGGCCCCCATGGCCCATCTAGCAAAACGGCCCAGGCCAAGCCCCCCACTTATCCCCTTCCCCTCGCTACAGGGACGATGGGTGGTGGTGGCAGCCATCCATGGCGCCATGGCCGCGGTGGCGACCATCCGCCGTTCCCCCTCGCCTACAAGAACCTCGGTGTCCCCCTCGTCGATCCCTAGCGTCTAATCCCCTCCCCCGCTCCTCCTCCCTCGCGCCTCCTTCTCCTTGTGCCGCGCTCGTGGGTGCCCAAGACCATCACCGCCTTGACCTCGCCCCGCTGTCATCATCCTCGCAGCTAGTGTCGTCCCCGAGCGATGAGAGGGTAGCAAGGAGATGCGCACCTTCCTCCTCGTCGCCTACGCGGAGCATCGCAAGCTGGATCGCCTTCGAGCCTCGCGATCGTCCTCGTCTTCCCCGATTGCGACGCCGCGGTCGCCGAGCACCACCGCGTCGATCTGCCACTCCGATCTGCGCCTGCTGCCCCGAGGTCTCCACCGACCTCCACCCAGTGAGCCTCACTCGTTCCCCTCCTTTTCCCCCTCGAATCACCGCCGTAGGCCGCCCCCTCCATCCTCGGCCGTCATCTCCTAAGCGTCGCACTCACTGCGTGTTGCGAGCCTCTAGCCGCGCGCGCGTGCTCGCGCCCACGCCGCCTCGCGCTAGCCTCGCCCTACTACAGCCCGCGCGCGAAGCTGGACACGCGCGCCCGCGTCGCCTACAACTACTGCTGCTCGTGCCGCTCGACCGCCTCTGCCGCTCCTCTGCTGCTGTCGTCCGACTACCACGACCGTTGTCGTCCCCTGGCCGCGCCGTGCAGCCTCGCCCCCGCCCGCTCCCGACCGTCGCCGCAGGGCGCCGCCCGCGCCTCGCCCTGACCGGCCTCACCAGCGCGAATCTCACTGCTCCCTGTGCCCGTCCATGTCCGCGCCGCACCCTGCCTGATGCCGCCGCCCGCCGCTCACCCCGTTGCTGCCGGCCTTGCCGCTGCCACTCGGCCCGCGCGCCGGCCACGCCGTGGACCAGGCCGCCGCCGCCTCTGCCCGCCGCTCGCATGGTGCTGGTCGCCGGTGCTCTGCCGTGCGAGCGCATGCCCAGCCATGGCTCTGCCGGCTTGAGCCCCTTCCAAGTGGGGCCGACCCCTGTAGATTAGGCCTAACCCACCGCCACTGACCCACTGACGTGTGGGCCCTCCACTAACTAGGTATAGTTTAAAAAAAATAATAAACACTAATTAATTAATGTGTCACTGACAGCACGGTCCCACCTGCTAATTAGGATAAGTAGATTAATTAAAACCCTGTTAAATAACTCTCTCTATGACAGGTGGGCCCCACCTAGGCAGTCAACAGGGCCCCCCTGTCAGCCTCACTTTGCCCCTAGCTGGGTACACTTCTGGGTGCCCATAGCCATTTTCCTTTTATTTTGAATTAATATAATTCCAAAAATTTCAGAATATTAATAAAACTTTGAAAATTAATATAAAATAAACCGTAGCTTGGATGGAAAAACTTTGTACATGAAAGTTGCTCAGAACGACGAGACGAATCCGGATACACAGTCCGTTCGTCAACCACACATCCCTAGCATAGCAAACACGTAACTTTCCCTTTTCGGTCCATCTGCCCGAAAACGCGAAACACCGGGAATACTTCCCCCGGATGTTCCCCCCCCTTCGTCGGTATCGCCTATCCCTACGTTAGGTCACCCCTAGCACAACGCATTGCCGCGTCTTGCTTTGTGTTACATTTGATTGCTCTGTTATTTACTGTGTTCCCCCTTCGTTACTCCTTTCCGGTAGACTCCGAGACCGCTGCCGATGTCCGTGTGTTCGACTACATCGAAGATGCTTCTTGCCAAAGCAACCAGTCAAGCCACCCCCCTTGATCACCAGATATGGCCTACTCTTCTCTATACTGCTTGCATTAGAGTAGTGTGGCATGTTACTGCTTTCCGTTAATCCTATTCTGATGCATAGCCTGTCATTGTTGCTACAACTGTTGATACCTTACTTGCAATCCTAAATGCTTAGTATAGGATGCTAGATTATCATCAGTGGCCCTACATTCTAGTCCGTCTGCCATGCTATACTATCGGGCCGCGATCACTCGGGAGGTGATCGCGAGTATATACATACATATATACATACTATACTTGTTACGGCTAAAGTCGGGTCGGCTCGTTGAGTACCCGCAAGTGATTCCGATGTTGGGGCTGAAGGGGTAGGTGGTTCCACTCAGGTAGTGGTGGACCTAGGTTCCCGACGACCCCCGACTGTTACTTTGTGGCGGAGCGACAGGGAAGGTTGAGACCACCTAGGAGAGAGGTGGGCCTGGCCCTGGTCGGCATTCGCGGTTACTTCAAAATAACACGGTTAATGAGATCTGGGTATTTGATCTGAGTCTGGCTACTGGCCTATACGCACTAACCAACTACACGGGAACAGTTATGGGCACTCGACGTCGTGGTATTAGCCGAAGTCTTCGCGACGTTGGCGACTGAGTGGCGCACGCCGGGTTGGACTGGAACGCCTGCTCTTTGATACGTCTTCAACGTATCTATAATTTTTGATTGCTCCATGATATATTATCTACTGTTTTGGGCAATATTGGGCTTTATTATCCACTTTTATATTACTTTTGGGACTAACCTATTAACCGGAGGCCCAACCCAGATTTGCTGTTTTATGCCTATTTTAGTGTTTTGAAAAAAAGGAATATCAGACGGAGTCGAAACAGAACGAAATCAACTAGAGAAGTTATTTTTGGAAGAAAACACACCTGATGGACTTGGACCCCACGTCAGGGGAGACACGAGGTGCTCACGAGGGTGGGGGGCGCGCCCCCCTAGGGTGCGCCCCCCTGTCTCATGGGACCCCCGTGGCTCCTCCGACGTCCTCCTTGCACCCATATATATCCACGTACCCTAAAACTTCCAGAACGCAATATAGATCGGGAGTTCCGCCGCCAGAAGCCTCCGTAGCCACCGAAAACCAATCTAGACCCGTTCCGGCACCCTGCCGGAGGGGGCAATCCTTCTCCGGTGGCCATCTTCATCATCCCGGTGCTCTCCATGACGAGGAGGGAGTAGTTCTTCCTCGGGGCTGAGGGTATGTACCAGTAGCTATGTGTTTGATCTCTCTCTCTCTCTCTCTCTCGTGTTCTTGAGATGATACGATCTTGATGTATCGCGAGCTTTGCTGTTATAGTTGGATCTTATGTTTCTCCTCCCCCTCTTCTCTCTTATAATGAATTGAGTTTCCCCCTTGAGGTTATCTTATCAGATTGAGTTTTTAAAGACTTGAGAACACTTGATGTATGTCTTGTCGTGGATATCTGTGGTGACAATGGGATACCACGTGCCACTTGATGTATGTTTTGGTGACCAACTTGCGGGTTCACGAACCTATGCATAGGGGTTGGCACACGTTTTCATCGTGATTATCCAGTAGAAACTTTGGGGCACTCTTTGAGGTTCTATGTGTTGGTTGAATAGATGAATCTGAGATTGTGTGATGCATATCGTATAATCATACCCACGGATACTTGAGGTGACATTGGAGTATCTAGGTGACATTAGGGTTTTGGTTGATTTGTGTCTTAAGGTGTTATTCTAGTACGAACTCTAGGGCTTTTTGTGACACTTATAGGAATAGCCCAACGGATTGATTGGAAAGAATAACTTTGAGGTGGTTTCGTACCCTACCATAATCTCTTCGTTTGTTCTCCGCTATTAGTGACTTTGGAGTGACTCTTTGTTGCATGTTGAGGGATAGTTATGTAATCCAATTATGTTAGTATTGTTGAGGGAACTTACACTAGTGAAAGTATGAACCCTAGGCCTTGTTTACTATCATTGCAATACAGTTTACGCTCACTTTTATCATTAGATACCTTGCTGTTTTTATAATTTCAGATTACAAATACCCATATCTACTATCCATATACCACTTGTATCACCATCTCTTCGCCGAACTAGTGCACCTATACAATTTACCATTGTATTGGGTGTGTTGGGGACACAAGAGACTCTTTGTTATTTGGTTGCAGGGTTGCTTGAGAGAGACCATCTTCATCCTACGCCTCCTACGGATTGATAAACCTTAGGTCATCCACTTGAGGGAAATTTCCTACTGTCCTACAAACCTCTGCACTTGGAGGCCCAACAACGTCTACAAGAAGAAGGTTGTGTAGTAGACATCAAGCTCTTTTCTGGCGCCGATGCCGGGGAGGTGAGTGCTTGAAGGTATATCTTTTGATCTTGCAATCGAGTCTTTTAGTTTCTTGTTTTATCACTAGTTTAGTTTATAAAAGAAAACTATAAAAAATGGAATTGAGTTTGTCTCATACGCTTCACCTTTTTAATATCTTTCGTGAGTATGATGGAAAGGATAATTGTGCTCAAGTGCTAGAAGAAGAAATCTATAAAATGTTTGGCACTAAATATATGAATGATGAGCATGGTTGTAATGTTGTTAGTATGAATTCCTTGAATATCCATGATGCTAATGATATGCAAAGCCACAAGCTTGGGGAAGTTATGTTTGATGAAGATGATATTTTTTGTCCCCCAAGTTTTGATGTGCAAATTTATTATGATGAAAGCATGCCTCCTATTTATGATGATTATATTGATGAAAGTGGATTTGGAGAGGTCATGACTTTATTTTGTGATGAATCCACTATTCCGGAAGAGGTTCCAATTGATTATGAGAACAAAGTTGCTATATATGATGATTATTGTGATGACTTGTATGCTATAAAGAATAATGATATCCATGAAACTTGTCATCCTGATTTTAGTTTTCAATTGGATTATGCCTCACATGATAATTATTTTGTTGAGTTTGCTCCCACTATTATTCATGAGAAGAATTTTGCTTGTGTGGAGAGTAGTAAATTTTCTATGCTTGTAGATCATGAAAAAGAATGCTTTAGGTGCTGGTTATATTGTTGAATTCATTCATGATGCTACTGAAAATTATTATGAGGGAGGAACATATGCTTGTAGGAATTGCAATAATATCAAGTTTCCTCTCTATATGCTTAAAATTTTGAAGTTATGCTTGTTTTACCTTCCTATGCAAGTTGATTCTTGTTCCCATAAGTTGTTTGCTCACAAAATCCCTATGCATAGGAAGTGGGTTAGACTTAAATGTGCTAGTCATATTCTTCATGGTGCTCTCTTTATGTTTCAATTCTTATCTTTTATGTGAGCATCGTTGAAATCATCATGCCTAGCTAGGGGCGTTAAATGATAGCGCTTGTTGGGAGGCAACCCAATTTTATTTTAGTTCCTTGATTTTTGTTCCTGTTTAGTAATAAATAATTAATCTAGCCTCTGTTTATATGTGGTTTTATGCTTTTTAATTAGTGTTTGTGCCAAGTAGAACCTTTGGGAAGACTTGGGGAGAGTCTGGTTGATCATGCTGTAAAAAACAGAAACTTTAGCGCTCACGAGAATTGCTGCCATTTTTATTTGGAGAGTGCTATTTAGTTAATTCTTTTTTGCATAGATTAATAGATGAATTCCCCAGGTCCAGAAATTTATTTTAGAATTTTATGAGTTTCAGAAGTATACGTTTGATCCAGATTACTACAGACTGTTTTGTTTTTGATAGATTCTGTTTTTCATGTGTTGTTTGCTTATTTTGATGAATCTATGGCTAGTAAAATAGTTTATAAACCATAGAGAAGTTGGAATACAGTAGGTTTAACACCAATATAAATAAAGAATGAGTTCATTACAGTACCTTGAAGTGGTGATTTATTTTCTTATACTAACGGAGCTTACGAGTTTTCTGTTAAGTTTTGTGTTGTGAAGTTTTTAAGTTTTAGGTAAGGATTCGATGGACTATGGAATAAGGAGTGGCAAGAGCCTAAGATTGGGGATGCCCAAGGCACCCCAAGGTAATATTCAAGGATAGCCAATAGCCTAAGCTTGGGGATGCCCCGGAAGGCATCCCCTCTTTCGTCCTCGTTCATCGGTAACTTTACTTGGAGCTATATTTTTATTTGCCACATGATATGTGTTTTGCTTGGAGCGTCAATTTATTTTGTTAGGATTTTCTTGCTTTTATTTATAACAATGTTTTTCATCTTTTATTTCAATAAAAGTGGCATTGATAGCCTTTACTATGCCTATGTTACAAGTATACATGTTGCTGTTTGAAAACAGAAAGTTTGCCGCTGTTGCAATAATTCCCTAGAAAAGTCAGAATGTGATAAAATGTTGAAACCTTTTTCATATTAAGATATGATAAATTTACTACTGTGGGAATTTTCTTTCATAATTTTTGTATCTAGAGAAGTATGGATGTTGCAGCATTCTTTACAGACTATCTTGTTTAGGCAGATTGCTGTTATGTTTGCATTGTTTGCATATGTTTGCTTCTTTAATGATTCTATTTGAGGATATGACTATTAAATATGCAGAGGCATTTAGTATGCAATGATGAATAATAATTTTAGTGATTTTCTATGGTAGAGTATGATAAGGTTTTGGCAATGGTTTATACTAACTTATCTCACGAGTCCTTGTTGAGTTTTGTGTGAATGAAGCTTTTGAGATTTAGAGAGACCATGATATGAGAGGAATTAAGGAGACACAAAAGCTCAAGCTTGGGGATGCCCAAGGCACCCCAAGATAATATTTCAAGAAGTCTCAAGCATCTAAGCTTGGGGATGCCCCGGTTGGCATCCCACCTTTCTTCTTCAACAACTATCAGTTAGTTTTGGTTGATCCTAAGTTTTTGCTTCTTCACATGATGTTTGCCATTTTTAGAATGTCATTTTATTTTGCTTTTCTTGCTGTTTGAATAAAATACCAAGATCTGAAATTATTAAATGTTAGAGAGTCTTCACATAGTTGCATAATTATTCGACTACTCATTGATCTTCATTTAAATCTTTCGGAGTAGTTTGTCATTTGCTCTAGCGCTTCACTTATATCTTTTAGAGCATGCTGGTAGTTTTATTTTGAAGAAATAGATGAACTCTCATGCTTCACTTATATTATTTTGAGAGTCTTAAATAGCATGGTAATTTGCTTAAAATCCTAATATGCTAGGTATTCAAGAATAATAAAATTCTCTTATGAGTGTGTTGAATATTATGAGAAGTTTGATACTTGATAATTGTTTTGAGATATGGAGATGGTGATATTAGAGTCATGCTAGTTGAGTGGTTATGAATTTGAGAAATACTTGTGTTGAGGTTTGTGATTCCCGTAGCATGCACGTATGGTGAATCGTTATGTAACGAAGTCGGAGCATGATTTATTTATTGATTGCCTTCCTTATGAGTGGCGGTCGGGGACGAGCGATGGTCTTTTCCTACCAATCTATCCCACTAGGAACATGCGCGTAATACTTTGTTTCGATGACTAATAGATTTTTGCAATAAGTATGTGAGTTATTTATGACTAATGTTGAGTCCATGGATTATACGCACTCTCACCCTTCCACCATTGCTAGCCTCTCTAGTACCGTGCAACTTTCGCAGGTACCTTAAACCCACCATATACCTTCCTCAAAACATCCACCATACCTACCTATTATGGCATTTCCATAGCCATTCCGAGATAAATTGCCATGCAACTTTCCACCATCTAGTTCATTATGACACACTCCATCATTGTCATATTGCTATGCATGATCATGTAGTTGACATCGTATTTGTGGCAAAGCCACCGTTCATAATTCTTTCATACATGTCACTCATGCATCATTGCACATCCCGGTACACCGCCGGAGGCATTCATATAGAGTCATATCTTGTTCTAAGTATCGAGTTGTAATTCATGAGTTGTAAGTAAATAAAAGTGTGATGATCATCATTATTAGAGCATTGTTCCAGTGAGGAAAGGATGATGGAGACTATGATTCCCCCACAAGTCGGGATGAGACTCCGGACGAAAAATAAATAAAAGAGGCCAAAGAAGCGCAAATAAAAAAAGGGAGAAAAGAGGCCATAAAAAAAGAGAAAGGCCCAAATAAAAAAATAAAAATAAAAAAAATGAGAGAAAAAGAGAGAAGGGGCAATGCTACTATCCTTTTATCACACTTGTGCTTCAAAGTAGCACCACGATCTTCATAGTAGAGAGTCTCTCATGTTATCACTTTCATATACTAGTGGGAATCTTTCATTATAGAACTTGGCTTGTATATTCCAATGATGGGCTTCCTCAAAATGCCCTAGGTCTTCGTGAGCAAGCAAGTTGGATGCACACCCACTAGTTTATTTTGTTGAGCTTTCATACACTTATAGCTCTAGTGCATCCGTTGCAAGGCAATCCCTACTCACTCACATTGATATCTATTGATGGGCATCTCCATAGCCTGTTGATACGCCTAGTTGATGTGAGACTATCTTCGCCTTTTTGTCTTCTCCACAACCACCATTCTATTCCACCTATAGTGCTATGTCCATGGCTCATGCTCATGTATTGCGTGAAGATTGAAAAAGTTTGAGAACATCGAAAGTATGAAACAATTGCTTGGCTTGTCATCGGGGTTGTGCATGATTTAAATATTTTGTGTGGTGAAGGTGGAGCATAGCCAGACTATATGATTTTCTAGGGATAACTTTCTTTGGCGATGTTATTTTGAGAAGACATGATTGCTTTGTTAGTATGCTTGAAGTATTATTATGTTAATATGAACTTTTGTCTTGAATCTTATGGATCTGAATATTCATGCCACAATTAAGAAGAATTACATTGAAATTATGCCAACTAGCATTCCACATCAAAAATTATCTTTTTTATCATTTACCTACTCGAGGACGAGCAGGAATTAAGCTTGGGGATGCCTGATACGTCTCCAACGTATCTATAATTTTTGATTGCTCCATGCTATATTATCTATTGTTTTGGGAAATATTGGGCTTTATTATCCACTTTTATATTACTTTTGGGACTAACCTATTAACCGGAGGCCCAGCCCAGATTTGCTGTTTTATGCCTATTTCAGTGTTTTAAAGAAAAGGAATATCACACGAAGTCGAAACGGAACGAAATCAACTAGAGAAGTTATTTTTGGAAGGAAACACACTTGATGGACTTGGACCCCACGTCAGGGGAGACACGAGGTGCTCACGGGGGTGGGGGCGCCCCCCTAGGGGGCACCCCCGTGTCTCGTGGGACCCCTGTGGCTCCTTCGACGTCCTCCTTGCACCCATATATATCCATGTATCCTAAAACTTCTAGAACGCAATATAGATCGGGAGTTCCGCCGCCAGAAGCCTCCGTAGCCACCGAAAACCAATCTAGACCCGTTCCGGCACCCTGCCGAAGGGGGCAATCCTTCTCTGGTGGCCATCTTCATCATCCCGGCGCTCTCCATGACGAGGAGGGAGTAGTTCTCCCTCGGGGCTGAGGGTATGTACCAGTAGCTATGTGTTTGATCTCTCTCTTTCTCTCTCTCTCGTGTTCTTGAGATGATACGATCTTGATGTATCGCGAGCTTTGCTGTTATAGTTGGATCTTATGTTTCTCCTCCCCCTCTTCTCTCTTGTAATGAATTGAGTTTCCCCCTTGAGGTTATCTTATCGGATTGAGTCTTTAAAGACTTGAGAACACTTGATGTATGTCTTGCCGTGGATATCTGTGGTGACAATGGGATACCACGTGCCACTTGATGTATGTTTTGGTGACCAACTTGCGGGTTCATGAACCTATGCATAGGGGTTGGCACACATTTTCATCGTGATTCTCCAGCAGAAACTTTGGGGCACTCTTTGAGGTTCTATGTGTTGGTTGAATAGATGAATCTGAGATTGTGTGATGCATATCGTATAATCATACCACGGATACTTGAGGTGACATTGGAGTATCTAGGTGACATTAGGGTTTTGGTTGATTTGTGTCTTAAGGTGTTATTCTAGTACGAACTCTAGGGCTGTTTGTGACACTTATAGGAATAGCCCAACGGATTGATTGGAAAGAATAACTTTGAGGTGGTTTCGTACCCTACCATAATCTCTTCGTTTGTTCTCCGCTATTAGTGACTTTGGAGTGACTCTTTGTTGCATGTTGAGGGATAGTTATGTGATCCAATTATGTTAGTATTGTTGAGGGAACTTACACTAGCGAAAGTATGAACCCTAGGCCTTGTTTACTATCATTGCAATACCGTTTACGCTCACTTTTATCATTAGTTACCTTGCTGTTTTTATAATTTCAGATTACAAATACCCATATCTACTATCCATATACCACTTGTATCACCATCTCTTCGCCGAACTAGTGCACCCATACAATTTACCATTGTATTGGGTGTGTTGGGGACACAAGAGACTCTTTGTTATTTGGTTGCAGGGTTGCTTGAGAGAGACCATCTTCATCCTACGCCTCCTACGGATTGATAAACCTTAGGTCATCCACTTGAGGGAAATTTCCTACTGTCCTACAAACCTCTGCACTTGGAGGCCCAACAACGTCTACAAGAGGAAGGTTATGTAGTAGACATCACTCTTGTATAAGGGAGGCTAGGTCTGTTCACCGGCCAGGTACGCAACGTGCAGGTGTGCAATGGGCGATGGGCCCAGACCCCTGCGCCATAGGATTTAGACTAGCGTGCTGACCTCTCTGTTGTGCCTAGGTAGGGCTGCGACGTGTTGATCTTCTGAGGCCGGGCATGTCCCAGAAAAGTGTGTCCGGACAAAGGGGATCGACCGTGTTGGGAAATGTGGTGCACCCCTGCAGGGAAGTTAATCTATTCGAATAGCCGTGATCTTCGGTAACAGGACGACTTGGAGTTGTACCTTGACCTTATGACAACTGGAACCAGATACTTAATAAAACACACCCTTCCAAGTGATAGATACAACCGGTGGTCGCTCTCTCACAGGGCGGCGAGGGGAGGATCATCGGTTAGGATTATGCTATGCGATGTTACTTGGTGAACTTACCATCTACTCTCTTCTTCTGCTGCAAGATGGAGGTTACCAGAAGCGTAGTCTTCAATAGGACTAGTTATCCCCCTCTTATTCCGGCATTCTGCAGTTCAGTCCACATATGATACCCCTATTCCATTTGATACCAATGCATACATATGTAGTGTAGCTCCTTGCTTGCGAGTACTTTGGATGAGTACTCACAGTTGCTTTGCTCCCCCTTTTCCCCCTTTCTATACTCGATTGCTGTGACCAGACGATGGAGCCCAGGAGCCAGATGCCACTGTCGATGATGACTACTACTACTCGGGAGGTGCCTACTACTACGTGCAGCCCGCTGACGACGACCAGGAGTAGTTTAGGAGGATCCCAGGCAGGAGGCCTGCGCCTCTTTCGATTTGTATCCCACTTTGTGCTAGCCTTCTTAAGGCAAACTTGTTTTAACTTATGTCTGTACTCAGATATTGTTGCTTTTGCTGACTCGTCTATGCTCGAGCTCTTGTATTCGAGCCCTCGAGGCCCCTGGCTTGTAATATGATGCTTGTATGACTTATTCTATTTGTAGAGTTGTGTTTTGATATCTTCCCGTGAGTCCCTGATCTTGATCGTACACGTTTGCGTGTATGATTAGTGTACGGTCAAATCGGGGGCGTCGCAACCTTGTGTGCTATCAAACGTCAATAACTTGGTGATTATAAAGATGCTCTACAGGTGTCTCCGATGGTGTTTGTTGAGTTGGCATAGATCGAGATTAGGATTTGTCACTCCGTGTATCGGAGAGGTATCTCTGGGCCCTCTCGGTAATGCACATCACTATAAGCCTTGCAAGCAATGTGACTAAAGAGTTAGTCGCGGGATGATGCATTACGGAACGAGTAAAGAGACTTGCCGGTAACGAGATTGAACTAGGTATGATGATACCGATGATCAAATCTCGGGCAAGTAACATACCGATTACAGAGGGAACAAAGTATGTTGTTATGCGGTTTGACCGATAACTCATTAGTCACATTGCTTGCAAGGCTTATGGTGCATTATCGAGAGGGCCCAGAGATACCTCTCCGATACACGGAGTGACAAATCCTAATCTTGATCTATGCCAACTCAACAAACACCATTGGAGACACCTGTAGAGCATCTTTATAATCACCCAGTTACGTTGTGACATTTGATAGCACACAAGGTGTTCCTCCGGTATTCGAGAGTTGCATAATCTCATAGTCTGAAGAACATGTATAAGTCATGAAGAAAGCAGTAGCAATGAAACTGTAACGATCATCGTGCTAAGATAATGGATGGTCATGTCAATCACATCATTCTCTAATGATGTGATCCCGCTTATCAAATGACAACACTTTGTGCATGGCTAGGAAATTTAACCATCTTTGATTTACGAGCTAGTCAAGTAGAGGCTGAAGGAAATATGCCCTAGAGGCAATAATAAAGTTCTTATTTATTTCCTCATATCATGATAAATGTTTATATTCATGCTAGAATTGTATTAACCGGAAACATAATACATGTGTGAATACATAGACAAACATAGTGTCACTAGTATGCCTTTACTTGACTAGCTCGTTGATCAAACATGGTTGAGTTTCCTAGCCATAGACATGAGTTGTCATTTGATCAACGCGATCACATCATTAGGAGAATGATGTGATTGACTTGACCCATTTTGTTAGCTTAGCACTTGATCGTTTAAGTTTACTGCTATTGCTTTCTTCATGACTTATACATGTTCCTATGACTATGAGATTGTGCAACTCCCATATACCGGAGGAACACTTTGTGTTCTACCAAACTTCACAACGTAACTAGGTGATTATAAAGGTGCTCGACAGGTGTCTCCAATGGTGTTCGTGGAATTGGCATAGATCAAGAATAGGATTTGTCACTACGATTGTCGGAGAGGTATCTCTGGGCCCTCTCGGTAATGCACATCACTACAAGCATTGCAAGCAATGCAACTAATGAGTTAGTTGTGGGATGATACATTACAGAATGAGTAAAGAGACTTGCCGGTAATGAGATTGAACTAGGTATTGAGATACCGACGATCGAATCTCGGGCAAGTAACATACCGATGACAAAGGGAATAACGTATATTGTTATGCGGTTTGACCGATAAAGATCTTCGTAGAATATGTAGGAACCAATATGAGCATCTAGGTTCCGCTATTGTTTATTCACGGAGACGTGTCTTGGTCATGTCTACATAGTTCTCGAACCTGTAGGGTCCGCATGCTTAAAGTTCTGTGATGATCGGTATTATGAGTTTTTGTGTTTTGATGTATCGAATGTAGTTCGGAGTCCCGGATATGATCACGTACATGATGAGGAGTCTCGAAATGGTCGAGACGTAAAGATCAATATATTGTATGGCTATGTTTGGACACCGGAAGGGTTCCGGGAGGTTTCGGGCATATACCGGAGTAACGGGGGTTACCGGACCCCCCGGGAAGCTATTGGGACTTATGGGCCTTAGTGGTGAAGAGAGAGGGCAACTAGGAGGTGGCGCGCGGCCCCCCTTGCCCCAATCCGAATTGGACAAGGGGAAGTGGCGGCGGCCCCCTCTCCTTCCTTCTCTCCACCTCCTCCTTCCCCCTTCTCCTTCTTGGAATAGGAAAGGGGGGGGGGACAAACCTACTTGGAGTAGGATTGCCCCCCCTTGGGTGCGCCTCTCCCTTGGCCAGCCCTCTCCTCCTCCCCTCTTTATATACGGGGGTAGGGGGGCACCCCAAAGACACAACAATTGATCTATTTGTCTCTTAGCCGTGTGCGGTGCCCCCTCCACCATAATCCACCTCGGTTATATCATAGCGGTGCGTAGGTGAAGCCCTGCGTCGGTAGCTTCATCAACATCGTCACCACGCCGTCGTGTTGACGAAACCCTTCCCCGAGCTCTATTGGACCGTGAGTTCACGGGACGTCACCGGGCTGAACGTGTGCTGAACGCAGAGGTGCCGTACGTTCGGTGCTGAGGATCGGTCGATCGTGAAGACGTACGACTACATCAACCGCGTTGTTATAGTCTACGGTTATGTGGACGACACTCTCCCCTCTCGTTGCTATGCATCACCATGATCTTGCGTATGCATAGGATTTTTTTTGAAATTACTACGTTCCCCTACAGTGGCATCCGAGCCAGGTTTATGCGTAGATGTTATATGCACGAGTAGAACACAAGTGAGTGTGGGCGATACAAGTCATACTGCTTACCAGCATGTCATACTTTGGTTCGGCGGTATTGCTGGATGAAGCGGCCCGGACTGACTTTACGCGTACGCTTACGCGATACTGGTTCTATCGACGTGCTTTGCACACAGGTGGCTGGCGGGTGTCAGTTTCTCCAACTTTAGTTGAACTGAGTGTGGCTACGCCCGGTCCTTGAGAAGGTTAAACAGCACTCACTTTACGAATTATCATTGTGGTTTTGATGTGTAGGTAATAACGGTTCTTGCTCAGCCCGTAGCAGCCACGTATAACTTGCAACAACAAAGTAGAGGACGTCTAACTTGTTTTTGCAGGGCATGTTGTGATGTGATATGGTCAAGACATGATGCTATATTTATTGTATGAGATGATCATGTTTTGTAATAGAGTTATCGGCAACTGGCAGGAGCCATATGGTTGTCGCTTTATTGTATGCAATGCAATCGCCCTATAATTGCTTTACTTTATCACTAAGCGGTAGCGATAGTCGTAGAAGCAATAGTTGGCGAGACGACAACGATGCTATGATGGAGATCAAGGTGTCGCGCCAGTGACAATGGTGATCATAACGGTGCTTTGGAGATGGAGATCAAAGGCACAAGATGATGATGGCCATATCATATCACTTATATTGATTGCATGTGATGTTTATCTTTTATGCATCTTATTCTGCTTTGTTTGAAGGTAGCATTATAAGATGATCTCTCACTAAATTTCAAGGTAGAAGTGTTCTCCCTGAGTATGCACCATTGCCAAAGTTCGTCGTGCTGAGACACCACGTGATGATCGGGTGTGATAAGCTCAATGTTCATCTACAACGGGTGTAAGACAGTTTTACACATGCAGAATACTCGGGTTAAACTTGACGAGCCTAGCATATGCAGATATGGCCTCGGAACATTGCGACCGAAAGGTCGAGCGTGAATCATATAGTAGATATGGTCAACATAGTGATGTTCACCAATGAAAACTACTCCATTTCACGTGATGATCGGTTATGGTTTAGTTGATATGGATCACGTGATCACTTAGGTGATTAGAGGGATGTCTATCTAAGTGGGAGTTCTTAAGTAATATGATTAATTGAACTTAAATTTATCATGAACTTAGTACCTGATAGTATTTTTCTTGTCTATGTTATTGTAGATAGATGGCCCGTGCTGTTGTTCTGTTGAATTTTAACGCGTTCCTTGAGAAAGCAAAGTTGAAAGATGATGGTAGCAATTACACGGACTGGGTCCGTAACTTGAGGATTATCCTCATTGCTGCACAGAAGAATTACGTCCTGGAAGCACCGCTAGGTGCCAAACCCACTGCAGGAGCAACACCAGATGTTATGAACGTCTGGCAGAGCAAATCTGATGACTACTCAATAGTTCAGTGTGCCATGATTTACGGCTTAGAACCGGGACTTCAACGACGTTTTGAACGTCATGGAGCATATGAGATGTTCCAGGAGTTGAAGTTAATATTTCAAGTAAATGCCTGGATTGAGAGATATGAAGTCTCCAATAAGTTCTACAGCTGCAAGATGGAGGAGAATAGTTCTGTCAGTGAACATATACTCAGAATGTCTGGGTACCATAACCACTTGACTCGGCTGGGAGTTAATCTTTCGGTTGATAGTGTCATTGACAGAGTTCTTCAATGACTGCCACCAAGCTACAAGAGCTTCGTGATGAACTATAATATGCAAGGGATGGATAAGATGATTCTCGAGCTCTTCGCAATGCTAAAGGCTGCAGAGGTAGAAATCAAGAAGGAGCATCAAGTGTTGATGGCCAACAAGACCACCAGTTTCAAGAAAAAGGGTAAAGGGGAGAAGAAAGGGAACTTCAACAAGAACGACAAACAGTTTGCTGCTCAAGAGAAGAAACCCAAGTCTGAACCCAAGCCTGAGACTGAGTGCTTCTACTACAAAGGGACTGGTCACTGGAAGCGGAACTGCTCCAAGTATTTGGCGGATAAGAAGGATGGCAAGGTGAACAAAGGTATATGTGATATACATGTTATTGATGTGTACCTTACTAGAGCTCGCAGTAGCACCTGGGTATTTGATACTGTTTCTGTTGCTACTATTTGCAACTCAAAACAGGGACCACGGATTAAGCGAAGACTGGCTAAGGACGAGGTGACGATGCGCGTGGGAAATAGTTCCAAAGTCGATGTGATCGCCGTCGGCACGCTACCTCTACATCTACCTTCGAGATTAGTTTTAGACCTAAATAGTTGTTATTTGGTGCCAGCATTAAGCATGCACATTATATCTGGATCTTGTTTGATGCGAGATGGTTATTCATTTAAATCTGAGAATAATGGTTGTTCTATTTATATGAGTAATATCTTTTATGGTCATGCACCCTTGAAGAGTGGTCTATTTGTGCTGAATTTCGATAGTAGTGATACACATATTCATAATGTTGAAGCCAAAAGATGTAGAGTTGATAATGATAGTGCAACTTATTTGTGGTACTGCCGTTTGGGTCACATTGGTGTAAAGCGCATGAACAAACTCCATACTGATGGACTTATGGAATCACTTGATTATGAATCACTTGGTACTTGCGAACCATGCCTCATGGGCAAGATGACTAAAACGCCGTTCTCTGGAACGATGGAGCGAGCAACGAATTTGTTGGAAATCATACATACTGATGTATGTGGTCCAATGAATATTGAGGCTCGCGGCGGGTATCATTATTTTCTCACCTTCACAGATGATTTGAGCAGATATGGGTATATCTACTTAATGAAACATAAGTCTGAAACATTTGAAAAGTTCAAAGAATTTCAGAGTGAAGTGGAAAATCATCATAACAAGAAAATAAAGTTTCTACGATCTGATCGTGGAGGAGAATATTTGAGTTACGAGTTTGGTTTACATTTGAAACAATGTGGAATAGTTTCGCAACTCATGCCACCCGGAACACCACAGCGTAATGGTGTGTCCGAACGTCGTAATCATACTTTACTAGATATGGTGCGATCTATGATGTCTCTTACTGATTTACCGCTATTGTTTTGGGGTTATGCCTTAGAGACAGCTGCATTCACGTTAAATAGGGCACCATCGAAATCCATTGAGACGACGCCTTATGAACTGTGGTTTGGCAAGAAACCAAAGTTGTCGTTTCTTAAAGTTTGGGGCTGCGATGCTTATGTGAAAAAGCTTCAACCTGATAAGCTCGAACCCAAATCGGAGAAATATGTCTTCATAGGATACCCAAAGGAAACTATTGGGTACACCTTCTATCACAGATCCGAAGGCAAGACATTCGTTGCTAAGAATGGATCCTTTCTAGAGAAGGAGTTTATCTCGAAAGAAGTGAGTGGGAGGAAAGTAGAACTTGATGAGGTAGCTGTACCTGCTCCCTAATTGGAAAGTAGTTCATCACAGAAACCGGTTCCTGTGACACCTACACCAATTAGTGAGGAAGCGGATGATGTTGATCATGAAACTTCAGATCTAGTTACTACCGAACCTCGTAGGTCAACCAGAGTAAGATCCGCACCAGAGTGGTACGGTAATCTTGTTCTAGAGGTCATGTTACTTGACCATGACGAGCCTATGAACTATGAGGAAGCGATGATGAGCCCAGATTCCGCAAAATGGCTTGAAGCCATGAAATCTGAGATGGCATCCATGCATGAGAACAAAGTGTGGACTTTGGTTGACTTGCCCGATGATCGGCAAGCCATTGAGAATAAATGGATCTTCAAGAAGAAGACTGACGCTGACGGTAACGTTACTGTCTACAAAGCTCGACTTGTTGCAAAAGGTTTTTGACAAGTTCAAGGAGTTGACTACGATGAGACCTTCTCACCCGTAGCGATGCTTAAGTCCGTCCGAATCATGTTAGCAATTGCCGCATTTTATGATTATGAAATTTGGCAAATGGATGTCAAGACTGCATTCCTGAATGGATTTCGGGAAGAAGAGTTGTATATGATGCAACCTGAAGGTTTTATCGATCCAAAAGGTGCTAACAAAGTATGCAAGCTCCAGTGATCCATTTATGGACTAGTGCAAGCCTCTCGGAGTTGGAATAAACGTTTTGATACTGTGATCAAAGCATATGGTATTATACAGACTTTTGGAGAAGCCTGTATTTACAAGAAAGTGAGTGGGAGCTCTGTAGCATTTCTAATATTATATGTGGATGACATATTGTTGATTGGAAATGATATAGAATTTCTGGATAGCATAAAAGGATACTTGAATAAGAGTTTTTCAATGAAAGACCTCGGTGAAGCTGCTTACATATTGGGCATCAAGATCTATAGAGATAGATCAAGATGCTTAATTGGACTTTCACAAAGTACATACCTTGACAATTTATTTGAAAAAGTTCAAAATGGATCAAGCAAAGAAAGCGTTCTTGCCTGTGTTCCAAGGTGTGAAGTTGAGTCAGACTCAATGCCCGACCACTGCAGAAGATAGAGAGAAAATGAAAAGTGTTCCCTATGCTTCAGCCATAGGCTCTATCATGTATGCAATGCTGTGTACCAGACCTGATGTGTGCCTTGCTATTAGGTTAGCACGGAGGTACCAAAGTAATCCAGGAGTGGATCACTAGACAGCGGTCAAGAACATCCTGAAGTACCTAAAGAGGACTAAGGATATGTTTCTCGTTTATGGAGGTGACAAAGAGCTCGTCATAAATGGTTATGTCGATGCAAGCTTTGACACTGATCTGGGCGATTCTAAATCGCAAACCGGATACGTGTTTATATTGAACGGTGGAGCTGTCAGTTGGTGCAGTTCTAAACAAAGCATTGTGGCGGGATCTACGTGTGAAGCGGAGTACATAGCTGCTTCAGAAGCCACAAATGAAGGAGTCTGGATGAAGGAGTTCATATCCGATCTAGGTGTCATACCTAGTGCATCGGGTCCAATGAAAATCTTTTGTGACAATACTAGTGCAATTGCCTTGGCAAAGGAATCCAGATTTCACAAGAGAACCAAGCACATCAAGAGACGCTTCAATTCCATTCGGGAACAAGTCCAGGTGGGAGACATAGAGATTTGCAAGATACATACGGATCTGAATGTTGCATACCCGTTGACTAAGCCTCTTCCACAAGCAAAACATGATCAACACCAAGACTCCATGGGTGTTAGAATCATTAGTGTGTAATCTAGATTATTGACTCTAGTGCAAGTGGGAGACTGAAGGAAATATTCCCTAGAGGCAATAATAAAGTTATTATTTATTTCCTCATATCATGATAAATGTTTATTATTCACGCTAGAATTGTATTAACTGGAAACATAATACATGTGTGAATACATAGACAAACATAGTGTCACTAGTATGCCTCTACTTGACTAGCTCGTTGATCAAAGATGGTTGAGTTTCCTAGCCATAGACATGAGTTGTCATTTGATCAACGGGATCACATCATTAGGAGAATGATGTGACTGACTTGACCCATTTCGTTAGCTTAGCACTTGATCGTTTAAGTTTACTGCTATTGCTTTCTTCATGACTTATACATGTTCCTATGACTATGAGATTGTGCAACTCCCATATACCGGAGGAACACTTTGTGTTCTACCAAACTTCACAACGTAACTAGGTGATTATAAAGGTGCTCGACAGGTGTCTCCAATGGTGTTCGTGGAATTGGCATAGATCAAGAATAGGATTTGTCACTACGATTGTCGGAGAGGTATCTCTGGGCCCTCTCGGTAATGCACATCACTATAAGCCTTGCAAGCAATGAAACTAATGAGTTAGTTGCGAGATGATACATTATAGAACAAGTAAAGAGACTTGCCGGTAACGAGATTGAACTAGGTATTAAGATACCGATGATCGAATCTCGGGCAAGTAACATACCGATGACAAAGGGAACAACGTATATTGTTATGCGGTTTGACCGATAAAGATCTTCGTAGAATATGTAGGAACCAATATGAGCATCCAGGTTCCGCTATTGGTTATTGACCGGAGACATGTCTTGGTCATGTCTACATAGTTCTCGAACCCGTAGGGTCCGCATGCTTAAAGTTCTGTGATGATCGGTATTATGAGTTTTGGTGTTTTGATGTACCGAAGGTAGTTCGGAGTCCCGGATATGATCACGGACATGACGAGGAGTCTCTAAATGGCCGAGACGTAAAGAACGATATATTGGATGATTATGTTCGGACACCGGAAGGGTTCCGGGAGGTTTCAGACATATACCGGAGTACCGTGGGTTACCGGACCCCCCCGGGGAAGCTATTGGGCCTTATGGGCCTTAGTGGAGAAGAGAGATGGCAGCCAGGAGGTGGCGCGCGGCCCCCCTTGCCCCAATCCGAATTGGACAAGGGGAAGGGGCGGCGACCCCCCTCTCCTTCCTTCTCTCCACCTCCTCCTTCCCCCTTCTCCTTCTTGGAATAGGAAGGGGGGGGGACAAACCTACTTGGAGTAGGATTGCCCCCCCTTGGACGCGCCTCTCCCTTGGCCGGCCCTCTCCTCCTCCCCCCTTTATATACGGGGGTAGGGGGCACCCCAAAGACACAACAATTGATCGGTTGATCTCTTAGCCGTGTGCAGTGCCCCCCTCCACCATAATCCACCTCGGTTATATCGTAGTGGTGCTTAGGCGAAGCCCTGCGTCGGTATCTTCATCAACATTGTCACCATGCCGTCATGCTAACGAAACTCTTCCCCGAGCTCTACTGGATCGTGAGTTCGCGGGACGTCACCGAGCTGAACGCGTGTTGAACTCGGAGGTGCCATACGTTCGGTGTTGAGGATCGGTCGATCGTGAAGACGTACGACTACATCAACCGCGTTGTTATAATGCTTCCGATTAACAGTCTACGAGGATACGTGGACGACACTCTCCCCTCTCATTGCTATGCATCACCATGATCTTGCGTGTGCGTAGGATTTTTTTTGAAATTACTACGTTCCCCTATAGAGGCATACTAGTGACACTCTGTTTGTCTATGTATTCACACATGTACTAAGTTTCCAGTTAATACAATTCTAGCATGAATAATAAAAATTTATCATGATATAAGGAAATATAAATAACAACTTCATTATTGCCTCTAGGGCATATTTCCTTCAGTCTCCCACTAATCTAGTTCACATCTTCATGTGATTTAACACTAATAGTTCACATCTTTATGTGATTAGTTCACATCTTTATGTGATTAGTTCACATCTTTATGTGATTAGTTCACATCTCCATGTGACTAACACCCAAAGGGTTTACTAGAGTCAATAATATAGTTCACATCGCTATGTGATTAACACCCAAAGAGTGATCATGTTTTTCTTGTGAGAGAAATTTAGTCAACGGGTCTACCACATTCAGAGCCGTATGTATTTTGCAAATTTTCTATGTCTACAATGCTTTGCACGGAGCTACTCTAGCTAATTGCTCCCACTTTCGATATGTATCTAGATCGAGACTTAGAGTCATCCAGGTCGGTGTCAAAGCTTGCATCGACGTAACTCTTTACGATGAACTCTTTGTCACCTCCATAACCGAGAAACATTTCCTTATTCCACTAAGGATATTTTTGACCGATGTCCAGTGATCTACTCCTGGATCACTATTTTACCCTCTTGTCAAACTTATGGTGAGGTACACAATAGGTTTGGTACACAGCATAGCATACTTTGTAGAACCTATGACTAAGGCATAGGGAATGACTTTTCATTCTCTTTTTATTTTCTACTGTGGTCGGGTTTTGAGTCTTTACTCAACTTCACACCTTGCAACACAGGCAAGAACTCCTTCTTTGACTATTCCATTTTGAACTACTTCAAAATCTTGTCAAGGTATGTACTCATTGAAAATATATCAAGCGTCTTGATCTATCTCTATAGATCTTGATGCTCAATATGTAAGTAGCTTCACTGAAGTCTTTCTTTGAAAAACTCCTTTCAAACATTCCTTTATGCTTTCCAGAAAATTCTACATTATTTCCAATCAACAATATGTCATTCACATATACTTACCAGAAATGTTGTAGTGCTCCCACTCACTTTCTTGTAAATACAGGCTTCACCGCAAGTCTGTATAAAACCATATGCTTTGATCACTTTATCAAAGCATATATTCCAACTCTGAGATAATTGCACCAGTCCATAGATGGATCGCTGGAGCTTGCTCACTTTGTTAGCACCTTTAGGATTGACAAAACCTTCTGGTTGCATCATATACAACTCTTCTTTAAGAAATCCATTAAGGAATGCATTTTTGATACCCATTTGCCAGATTTCATAAAATGCGGCAACTGCTAACTTGATTTGGACAGACTTTTAAGCATCGATACGAGTGAGAAAATCTCATCGTAGTTAACACCTTGATCTTGTCGAAAACCTTTTGTGACAATTCGAGCTTTCTAGATAGTAACACTACTATCAGTGTCCGTCTTCCTCTTGAAAATCCATTTATTCTTAATGGCTCACCGATCAACGGGCAAGTCAATCAAAGTCTGTACTTTGTTCTAATACATGGATCTCATCTCAGGTTTCATGGCTTCAAGCCATTTCACTGAATCTGGGCTCATCATCGCTTCCTCGTAGTTCATAGGTTCGTCATGGTTAAGTAACATGACCTCCAGAACATGATTACCGTACCACTCTGGTGCGGAACGTATTCTGGTTGACCTACAAGGTTCGGTAGTAACTTGATCTGAAGTTTCATGATCATCATCATTAACTTCCTCACTAATTGGTGTAGGAATCACTAGAACTAATTTTTGTGATGAACTACTTTCCAATTCAGGAGAAGGTACAATTACCTCATCAAGTTTTACATTCCTCCCAATCACTTCTTTTGAGAGAAACTCCTTCTCTAGAAAGGATCCATTCTTAGTAACAAAATATCTTGCCTTCGGATCTGTGATAGAAGGTGTACCCAACAGTTTCTTTTGGGTATCCTATGAAGACACACTACTCTGATTTGGGTTCGAGCTTATCAGTTTGAAACTTTTTCACATAAGCATCGTAACCTCAAACTTTAAGAAACGACAGCTTTGGTTTCTTGCAAAACCATAGTTCATACGATGCCATCTCAACGGATTTAGATGGTGCCCTATTTAATGTGAATGCATCTGTCTCTAATGCATAACCCCAAAACGATAGTGGTAAATCGGCAAGAGACATCATAGATCACACCATATCCAATAAAGTATGATTACAACATTCAGACACACCATTATGCTGTGGTGTTCTAGGTGGCGTGAGTTGCGAACCTATTCCACATTGTTTGAAATGAAGACCAAACTCGTAACTCAAATATTCTCCTCCACGATCAGATCGTAGAAACTTTATTTTCTTGTTACGATGATTTTCCACTTCACTCTGAAATTCTTTGAACTTTTCAAATGTTTCAGACTTATGTTTCATCAAGTAGATATACCCATATCTGCTGAAATCATCTGTGAAGATCAGAAAATAACGATACCCGCCGCGAGCCTTAACACTCATCGAATTGCATACATCAGTATGTATTATTTCCAATAAGTCAGTTGCTTGCTCCATTGTTCTGGAGAACGGAGTTTTAGTCATCTTGCCCATGAGGCATGGTTCGCAAGCATCAAATGAGTCATAATCAAGTGATTCCAAAAGCCAATCAGCATGGAGTTTCTTCATGCGCTTTACACCAATATGACCTAAATGACAGTACCACATATAAGTTGCACTATCATTATTAACTTCGCATCTTTTGGCTTCAATATTATGAATATGTGTATTACTACGATCGAGATTCAATAAACCATTCACCTTGGGTGTATGACCTCAGAAGGTTTTATTCATGTAAACAGAATAACAATTATCCTTGACTTAAATGAATAACCGTATTGCAATAAACATGATCCAATCATATTATGCTTTACGCAAACACCAAATAACATTTATTTTAGGTTCAACACTAATCCCGAAGGTAAAGGGAGTGTGCGATGGTGATCTTATCAACCTTGGAATCACTTCCAACTCACATCATCACCTTGCCCTTAACTAGTCTTTGTTTATTTTGCAACTCCCGTTTCGAGTTACTACTCTTAGTAACTGAACCAGTATCAAATACTGAGGTGTTGTTATAAACACTAGTAAAGTACACATCAATAACATGTATGTCAAATATATACTTTTGTTCACTTTGCCATCCTTCTTATCCACCAAGTATCTAGGGCAGTTCCACTTCCAGTGACCATTTCCTTTGCAGTAGAAGCACTCAGTTCTAGGCTTGGGTCTAGCTTTGAGCTTCTTCATGGGAGTAGTAACTTGCTTGCCTTTCTTCTTTGAAGTTCCTCTTTATTTCCCTTTGCCCTTTTCTTGAAACTAGTGGTCTTGTTAACCATCAACACTTGATGCTATTTCTTGATATCTACCTTCGCCGATTTCAGCATCGCGAAGAGCTCGAGGAATTACTTTCGTCATCCCTTGAATATTATAGTTCATCACTAAGTTCTAGTAACTTGGTGATAGTGACTAGAGAACTTTGTCAATTACTATCTTATCTGGAAGATTAACTCCCACTTGATTCAAGCAATTGTAGTACCCAGAAAATCTGAGCACATGCTCACCGGTTGAGCTATTCTCCTCCATATTGTAGGCAAAGTACTGTCAGAGGTCTCCTACCTCTCGACACGGCTATGAGTATGAAATACCAATATCAACTCTTAGAACATCTTATATGCTCTGTGGCGTTCAAAAACATTTTGAAGTCCTGGTTTTAAGCCGTAAAGCATGGTGCACTAAACTATCAAGTAGTCATCATACCGAGCTTTGCCAAATGTTCATAACGTCTGCATCTGCTCCTGCAATAGGTCTGTCACCTAGCGGTGCATCAAGGACATAATTTTTCTGTGCAGCAATGAGGATAATCCTCAGATCATGGAGCTAGTCTGCATCATTGCTACTAACATCTTTCAACATCTTTTACTCTAGGAACATATCAAAAATTAAAACGGGGAAGCTATACGCGAGCAATTGATCTACAACATAGATATGCAAATACTATCAGGACTAAGTTCATGATAAATTAAAGTTCAATTAATCATATTACTTAAGAACTCCCACTTAGATAGACATCCCTCTAGTCATCTAAATGATCACGTGATCCAAATCAACTAAACCATGTCCGATCAACATGTGAGATGGAGTAGTTTTCAATGGTGAACATCACTATGTTGATCATATCTACTATATGATTCACGCTCAACCTTTCGGTCTCCAGTGTTCCGAGGCCATATCTGCATATGCTAGGCTCGTCAAGTTTAACCCGAGTATTTTGCATGTGCAAAACTGGCTTGCACCCGTTGTATGTGAACGTAGAGCTTATCACACCCGATCATCACGTGGTGTCTCAGCACGAAGAACTGTCGCAACAGTGCATACTCAGGGAGAACACTTATACCTTAAAATTTTAGTAAGGGATCATCTCATAATGCTACAAAATAAGATGAATAAAAGATAAACATCATATGCAATCAAAATATGTGTCATGATATGGCCATCATCATCTTGCGCCTTTAATCTCCATCTCCAAAATACCATCATGATCTCTATCGTCATCGACATGACACCATGATCTCCATCATCTTGATCTTTATCAACGTGTCATCACATGGCCGTCTCGCCAACTATTGCTTTTGCAACTATTGCTATCGCATAGCGATGAAGTAAAGCAATTATATGGCACTTGCATCTTATGCAATAAAGAGACAACCATAAGGTTCCTGCCAGTTGTCGATAACATTAACAAAACATGATCATCTCATACAACAATTTATATCTCGTCACGTCTTGACCATATCACATCACAACATGCCCTGCAAAAACAAGTTAGACGCCCTCTACTTTGTTGTTGCAAGTTTTACGTGGCTGCTACAGGCTGAGCAAGAACCGTTCTTACCTATGAATCAAAAACCACAACGCGGTATAGTGATTGCTTTTTGATCTTCTAAAAGAACCCTGTTCATTGAATCCGATTCAACTAAAGTTGGAGAAATAGACACCCACTAGCCACCTGTGTGCGAAGCACGACGGTAGAACCAGTCTTGCGTAAGCGTATGCGTAATGTCGGTCTGGGCTGCTTCATCCAACAATACCGCTAATCAAGAATCAACTAGTGACAGCAAGCAATATGTATATACCCACGCCCACAACTCCTTTGTGTTCTACTCGTGCATATAACATCTACGCATAAACCTGGCTCGGACGCCACTGTTGGAGAACGTAGTAATTTCAAAAAAATTCCTACGCACACGCAAGATCATGGTGATGCATAGCAACAAGAGGGGAGAGTGTTGTCTACGTACCCTCGTAGACCGTAAGCGGAAGCGTTATGATAACGCGGTTGATGTAGTCATACATCTTCACAATCGACCGATCCTAGAACTGAAGGTACATCACCTCCGCGATCTGCACATGTTCGGCTCGGTGATGTCCCATGAACTCACGATCCAGCAGAGTGTCGAGGGAAAGCTTCGCCAGCATGACGGCGTGATGACGGTGATGATGAAGCTACCGGCGCAAGGCTTCGCCAAAGCACTACGACGATATGACCGAGGTGGATTATGGTGGAGGGGGCACCGCACACGGCTAAGAGATCAATGATCAACTTGTGTGTCTATGGGGTGCCCCCTAACCACGTATATAAAGGATGGAGAGAGGAGGAGGCCGGCCCTCATAGGGCGCCCCCAAAGTGTGGAGTCCTACTAGGACTCCCTAGTCCTAGTAGGATTCCACCTCCCACATGGAATAGGAAAAAGGGAAGGGAGAAGGAGAAGGAAGGAAGTGTGCGCCCCCTTTCCCTAGTCCAATTCAGACCAGTCCATCGGGAAGGGGCGCGACCACCCTTGAGGCATTTCTCTCCTTTCCCGTATGGCCCATTAAGGCCCAATACGAATTCCCGTAACTCTTCGGTACTCTGAAAAATACTCAAATCACTCGGAACCTTTCCGATGTCCGAATATAGCCTTACAATATATCGATCTTTACGTCTTGACCATTTCAAGACTCCTCGTCATGTCCCCGATCTCATCCAGTACTTCGAACAAACTTCAGTCTTCAAATCACATAACACATAGTACAAATCGTCACAGAACGTTAAGCGTGCGGACCCTATGGGTTCGAGAACTATGTAGACATGACCGAGACTCATCTCCGGTCAATAACCAATAGCGGAACCTGGATGTTCATATTGGCTCCTACATATTCTACGAAGATCTTTATTGGTCAAACCGCATAACAACATACGGTGTTCCCTTTGTCATCGGTATGTTACTTGCCTGATACATCCATTTTGCATCATGCTTTTATATCGATATTTATTGCATTATGCGTTGTTATTACACGTTATGTCACAATACTTATGCCTATTCTCTCTTATTTTACAAGGTTAATATAAAGAGGGAGAATGCCGGCAGCTGGGATTCTGGGCTGGAAAAGGAGCAAATATTAGAGACCTATTCTGCACATCTCCAAAAGTCCTGAAACTTCACGGAAGCTATTTTCAGAATATATAAAAAATACTAAGCGCAAGAAGTTCCAGAGGGGGCCCACACCCTAGCCACGAGGGTTGGGGCGCACCCTACCCCCCTGGGCGCGCCCCCCTGCCTCGTGGGCCCCCTGGCGACCCTCCGATGCCCATCTTCTACTATATGGAGTCTTTCGTTGAGAAAAAAATCATAGCAAGCTTTCGGGACGGGACTCCGCCGCCACGAGGCGGAACCTTGGCGGAACCAATCTAGGGCTCTGGCGGAGCTATTCTGCCGGGGAAACTTCCCTCCGAGAGGGGGAAATCATCACCATCGTCATCACCAACGATCCTCTCATCGGGAGGGGGTCAATCTCCATCAACATCTTCACCAGCACCATCTCATCTCGAACCCTAGTTCATCTCTTGTATCCAATTCTTGTCTCTAAGTCTGGGATTGGTACCCGTAGGTTGCTAGTAGTGTTGATTACTCCTCGTAGTTGATGCTAGTTGGTTTATTTGGTGGAAGATCATATGTTCAGATCCTATATGCATATTAATACCCATCTGATTATGAACATGAATATGCTTTGTGAGTAGTTACGTTTGTTCTTGAGGACATGGGAGAAGTCTTGCTATTAGTAGTCATGTGAATTTGGTATTCGTTCGATATTTTGATGAGATGTATGTTGTCTCTCCTCTAGTGGTGTTATGTGAACGTCGACTACATGACACTTCACCATTATTTGGGCCTAGAGGAAGGCATTGGGAAGTAATAAGTAGATGATGGGTTGCTAGAGTGACAGAAGCTTAAACCCTAGTTTATGCGTTGCTTCGTAAGGGGCTGATTTGGATCCATATGTTTCATGCTATGGGGGTTAATCATAAGTGGGATGTTTGTCCAAGTAAGGGCAGCACCCAAGCACCGGTCCACCCACATATCAAATTATGAAAGTACCGAACGCGAATCATATGAACATGATGAAAACTAGCTTGACGATAATTCCCATGTGTCCTCGGGAGCGTTTTCTTCGATATAAGAGTTTGTCCAGGCTTGTCCTTTGCTACAAAAAGGATTGGGCCACCTTGCTGCACTTTATTTACTTTTGTTACTTGTTTCTCGTTACAAATTATCTTATCACAAAACTATCTGTTATCTATAATTTCAGTGCTTGCAGAGAATACCTTGCTAAAAACCGCTTATCATTTCCTTCTGCTCCTCGTTGGGTTCGACACTCTTACTTATCGAAAGGACTACGATAGATCCCCTATACTTGTGGGTCATCAAGACTCTTTTCTGGCGCCGTTGCCGGGGAGTGAAGCGCTTTTGATAGGTGGAATTTGGTAAGGAAAAATTTATATAGTGTGCTGAAATTTACTGTCAGTTGTTACTATGGAAAGTAATCCTCTAAGGGGCTTGTTCGGGGTATCTTCACCCCGACCAGTAGAGCAAAGAGTTTCTCCTCAACCTACTCAACCTACTGAACGTACTGAAAATGAAAATGTCTACTTTGAAATTCCTTCGGGTACGATAGAAAAACTGCTAGCTAATCCTTTTGCAGGAGATGGAACATTACATCCTGATGAGCACCTAATATATGTGGATGAAGTTTGTGGATTATTTAAGCTTGCAGGTATGCCCGATTATGTTATCAAGAAGAAGGTCTTCCCTTTATCTTTGAAGGGAGATGCATTGACATGGTATAGGCTATGTGATGATATGGGATCATGGAACTACAAACAATTGAAATTGGAATTTCATCAGAAGTTTTATCCTATTCATCTTGTTCATCGTGATCACAATTATATATATATATATATATATATAATTTTTGGCCTCACGAAGGAGAAAGCATCGCTCAAGCTTGGGGGAGGCTTAAATCAATGTTATATTCATGCCCCAATCATGAGCTCTCAACAGAAATGATTATCCAAAAAATTTATGCTCTGCTTTCTGATAATAATCGCACCATGCTCGATACTTCTTGTGCTGGCTCTTTTATGATGAAGACTATTGAATTCAAATGGGATTTATTGGAAAGAATTAGACGCAACTCTGAAGATCGGGATCTCGACGAAGGTAGGGAGTTAGGTATGACACCTAAGTTTGATTGTGTTAAATCTTTTATGGATACCGATGTTTTCCGCAAATTTAGCACTAAATATGGACTTGACTCTGAGATAGTAGCTTCTTTCTGTGAATCTTTTGCTACTCATGTTGATCTCCCTAAGGAGAAGTGGTTTAAATATGATCCTCCCATATAAGTAAAAGTAGCTTCAACTATTAAAGTTGAAGAAAAGACTATCACTTATAGTGATCCTATTATTCCTACTGCTTATGTTGAGAAACCACCTTTTCCTGTTAGGATAAAAGATCATGCTAAAGCTTCAACTGTGGTTCGTAAAAGCAATATTAGAACCTACACACCTCCTGAGCAAGTTAAATTTGAGCCTAATATTGCTATTGTTAAGGATCTCTTGGCTGATAATATTGATGGGCATGTTATTTATTTCTGTGATCAAACTGCTAGAATTGCTAAACATTGTGCTAAAGATAAACATAGACATGTGGTAGGTATGCCTGTTATTTCTATTAAAGTAGGAGATCATTGTTATCATGGCTTATGTGATATGGGTGCTAGTGCTAGTGCAATACCTATTGACTTATACAAAGAAATTATGCATGATATTGCACCTGCTGAGTTAGAAGATATTGATGTCACAATTAAACTTGCCAAATTGAGATACTATTTCACCAATTGGGATTGTTAGAGATGTTGAAGTCTTGTGTGGTAAAACTAAATATCCTGCTGATTTTCTTGTTCTTGGTTCCCCACAAGATAGCTTTTGTCCCATTATATTTGGTAGACCCTTCTTAAACACTGTTAATGCTAGGATAGACTGCGAAAAGGATGTTGTTACTATTGGTTTAGGAGATATGTCTCATGAGTTCAACTTTTCTAAATTTCATAGACAACACCGTGAAGAGGAATTGCCTAGTAAAGATGAAATTATTGGTCTTGCTTCTATTGCCGTACCTCCTAGTGATCCTTTAGAACAATATTTGCTAAAGCATGAAAATGATATGTTTATGAATGAAAGAAGGGAAATAGATGAGGTGTTCTTTAAACAGGGACATATTCTGAAACACAACTTGCCTGTTGAAATCTTAGGGGATCCTCCTCCACCCAAGGGCGATCCCGTGTTTGAGCTTAAACCATTGCCTGATACTCTTAAATATGATTATATTGATGAAAAGAAGATATATCATGTAATTTTTAGTGCTAACCTTTCAGAGAAGGAGGAAGAAAAATTATTGAAAACTCTGAAGAAGCACCGTGCTGCTATTGGATATACTCTTGATGATCTTAAGGGCATTAGTCCCACTCTATGTCAACACAAAATAAATTTGGAGAAAGATACCAAACCGGTTATTGAGCACCAATGACGGCTGAATCCTAAGATGAAAGAAGTGGTCAGAATAGAAATACTAAAGCTCCTTGAGGCAGGTATAATTTATCCCATTGCTGATAGTCAGTGGGTAAGTCCTGTCCATTGTGTTCCTGAGAAGGGAGGTATTATTGTCATTCCTAATGATAAAGATGAATTGATTCTGCAAAGAATTATTACAGGTTATAGGATGGTAATTGACTTGCACAAATTAAATAAGGCTGCTAAAAAGATCATTACCCCTTACCTTTAATTGATCAAATGCTAGAAAGATTATCCAAACATACACATTTTTGCTTTCTAGATGGTTATTCTGGTTTCTCTCAAATACCTGTGTCAGTTGATGATCAATCAAAGACCACTTTTACTTGCCCTTTCGGTACTTTTGCTTATAGACATATGCCTTTTGGTTTATGTAATGCACTTTCTATCTTTCAAAGATGCATGATGGCTATATTCTCTGAATTTTGTGAAAAGATTTGTGAAGTTTTCATGGACGATTTCTCCGTTTATGGATCCTCTTTTGATGATTGCTTAATCAACCTTGATTGAGTTTTGCAGAGATGTGAAGAAACTAACCTTGTCTTGAATTGGGAGAAGTGACACTTTATGGTTAATGAAGGTATTGTCTTGGGGCATAAAATTTCTGAAAGGGGCATTGAAGTTGATAAAGCTAAAGTTGATGCTATTGAAAAGATGCCGTGTCCCAAGGACATCAAAGGTATAAGAAGTTTCCTTGGTCATACCGGCTTTTATAGGGGGTTCATTAAGGACTTCTCAAAAATTTCTCAGCCTCTGACTAATTTATTACAAAAAGATATACCATTCGTCTTTGATGATGATTGTGTAGAAGCATTTGAAATACTTAAGAAAGCATTGATCTCTGCACGTATTGTTCAGCCACCTGATTGGAATTTACCTTTTGAAATTATGTGCGATGCTAGTGATTATGCTGTAGGTGCTGTTCTAGGGCAAAGAGTTGATAAGAAATTAAATGTTATTCAATATGCTAGTAAAACTCTAGACAATACCCAGAGAAATTATGCTACTACTGAAAAAGAATTCTTAGCAGTTGTATTTGCTTGTGATAAGTTCAGACCTTATATTGTTGATTCTAAAGTAACTATTCACACTGATCATGCTGCTATTAAATATCTTATGGAAAAGAAAGATGCTAAACCTAGACTTATTAGATGGGTTCTCTTGCTACAAGAATTTGATTTGCATATTATTGATAGAACGGGAGCTGAGAACCCCGTTGCAGAAAACTTATCTAGGTTAGAGAATGTTCTTGATGACCCACTACCTATTGATGATAGCTTTCCTGATGAACAAATAGCTATCATAAATGCTTCTCATACTACTCCATGGTATGCTGATTATGCTAATTACATTGTTGCTAAATTTATAACACCTAGTTTCACATATCAGCAAAAGAAAAAGTTTTTCTACGATTTAAGACATTACTTCTGGGATGACCCACACCTTCATAAAGAAGGAGTAGATGGTGTTATTAGATGTTGTGTACCTGAGCATGAGCATGAACATATCCTACGCAAGTGTCACTCTGAGGCTTATGGAGGACACCACGCTGGAGATAGAACTGCACATAAGGTATTGCAATCTGGTTTTTATTGGCCTACTCTTTTCAAGGACGCCCGTAAGTTTGTCTTATCTTGTGATGAATGTCAAAGAATTGGTAATATTAGTAGACGTCAAGAAATTCCTATGAATTATTCACTTGTTATTGAACCATTTGATGTTTGGGGCTTTGATTATATGGGACCTTTTCCTGCCTCTAATGGATATACACATATTTTAGTTGCTGTTGATCATGTTACTAAGTGGGTAGAAGCTATTCCAACTAGTAGTGCTGATCATAAGACCTCTATTAAGATGCTTAAGGAAGTTATTTTTCCGAGGTTTGGAGTCCCTAGATATTTAATGACTGATGGTGGTTCACATTTTATTCATGGTGCTTTCCGTAAAATGCTTGCTAAGTATGATGTTAATCATAGAATTGCATCTCCTTATCACCCATAGTCTAGTGGTCAAGTAGAATTGAATAATAGAGAACTCAAATTAATTTTGCAAAAGACTGTTAATAGATCTAGAAAGAATTGGTCCAAGAAACTTTATGATGCATTATGGGCCTATAGAACTGCATATAAAAATCCTATGGGTATGTCTCTGTATAAAATGGTTTATGGAAAAGCATGTCACTTACCTCTCGAACTAGAACATATGGCATATTGGGCTATTAAAGAGCTCAATTATGATTTCAAACTTGCCGGTGAGAAGAGGTTATTTGACATTAGCTCACTTGATGAATGGAGAACCCACGCCTATGACAATGCCAAATTGTTTAAAGAAAAAGTTAAAAGATGGCATGATAAAAGGATACAAAGGCGTGAGTTTAATGTAGGTGATTATGTATTGCTATACAACTCTCATTTAAGATTTTTTGCAGGAAAACTTCTCTCTAAATGGGAAGGTCCTTACGTTATCGAGGACGTCTATCGTTCCGGCACCATAAAAATCAACAACTTCGAAGGCACAAATCCGAAGGTGGTGAACGGTCAAAGAATCAAACATTATATCTCAGGTAATCCTATAAATGTTGAAACCAATGTTATTGAAATCGTAACCCCATAGGAATACATACGAGACACTTTCCGGAACCTTTCAGACTCCAAAAAGGAATAGGTATGTGGTACGGTAAGTAAACCGACTCCAAAACAGTTCTAATGGCAATTTTTCTCCGTTTTGGAATATTTAGAAAAATAGAAAAATAAGAAGCAGTCCGGGAAGGACACGAGGGCTCCACGAGTGTGGAGGGCGCGCCCCCTACCTCATGGGCACCTCGTGCGCTCTCCGGACTCCGTTTTCTTGCACGTTACGTATTTTGGTCGGTAAAAATTCATTATATAATCTCCTGGAGGTTTTGACTCCTGTATCATGCAAATATCTCTCGCCTTTGTTTTTCTGACAGATCTAGGTCGTCATGTCATCTTAAAGTGCCTCCAAGGACAAGTTCTTCGAGAAGGTCATCAACCCCTACCTCGCGGAGGTGCTGCAACACCCTTAAACCATTGAGATGCATGAGGGGTTGTTGCACATCCGCAATGTTGAGGGACCAAGGAAGACTGGAAGCACGGAGGCAAGGCTCGAGGCATTGGAGCAACAAGTTTTCAAGTGTCAGGAGATGGTGGAGCGTGGACTCGACTCCAATCACATTGTGATCACGGAGTTCATCAACAACCACAAGCTGGACGTCAAGGACATTGGGGAGGCCATCTTCAAGCTTCATGAGAAAATCGAGCACCTCCAAGCCCAGATCTATGACCTGCAAAATCAAAACTGTGACTATGAATATAGATTCAAAAGGATGAGTTTGGCTGCAGATTTTGGGACTCAGGAGACTCGATCATCCTTCTATGATGGTGAGCCTATGCCTTGGAAGAGGGACATCAAGCCTACATCATCAACAACTCCAACTCCTTCACCGGCAAAAGAGATATAATCACATGGGTATGGGCACTCCCCTTGGAAACTGCCAAGCTTGGGGGAGGTGCCCCGGTATCGTATCACCATCACTTTTTATCTTCACCGTTTTTCTTAGTTCGATCCTTTTGATAATATTTTGATCTAGTAGAATAAAGTTTAAGTATGATCTAGTTGTGAGTTTTGCTTTATGATCTTCCTATGTAATTGATTCCGTGAGCTATATATAATAAAGTTTAGTGTTGAGTCAAGGGTTTGATTATTTTGCCATGATCTTGAGTGAACAAAAGAAAAGAGAAAGAATAAAAGAAATAAAAGAGATCATATGGATCTTATGGAGAGTAATGAGCTCACATATAAAGAGTATGATGATTAAAAGTTGTTCAGAGTTGACAAACATAGTTTCGGTCATCGTTGCAATTAATAGGAAGTAATAAAGAAAGAGAGGTTCACATATAAATACACTATCTTGGACATCTTTTATGATTGTGAGCACTCATTAAAATATGACATGCTAAAGAGTTGACGTTGGACAAGGAAGACAACGTAATGGGTTATGTTTTCTTACATCTAAGATAAATTATATTGTCATGGATCATCCAACATGATTGAGCTGGCCTTTCCCCTCTTGCCAGCCAAATTCTTTGCACCAAGTAGAGATACTACTTGTGCCTCCAAATACCCTTAAACCCAATTTTGCCATGAGAATCCACCATATCTACCTATGGATTGAGTAAGATCCTTCAAGTAAGTTGTCATCGGTGCAAGCAATAAAAATTGCTCTCTAAATATGTATGACTTATTAGTGCGGGAGAAAATAAGCTTCATACGATCTTGTGATATGGAAGAAATAAAAGCAATGGACTGCATAATAAAGGTCCATATCACAAGTGGCAATATAAAGTGACGTTCTTTCGCATTAAGATTTTGTGCATCCAACCATAAAAGCGCATGACAACCTCTGCTTCCCTCTGCGAAGGGCCTATCTTTTACTTTTATCTCCCACCTTGCATAAGAGTCATGGCGATCTTCACCTTTCCCTTTTACATTTTATCTTTTGGCAAGCACAATATGTTGGAAAGATCCTGGTATATATGGCTAATTGGATGTGAGTTTTCCTGAACTCTTATTGTTGGCATTACCCTTGAGGTAAAACGTTGGGAGGCAAAACTATAAGCCCCTATCTTTCTCTGTGTCCGATTAAGACTTCATACCCATAAATATTGCGTGAGTGTTAGCAATTGTGAAAGACTAAAAGATGGTTGAGTATGTGGACTTGCTGAAAACCTCTTATATTGACTCTTTCCTATGTTATGATAAATTGCAATTGCTTCAATGACTGAGATTATAGTTTGTTAGTTTTCAATGAAGTTATGATTCATACTTGAAATTGTGATTGAATTGTTACTTTAGCATAAGAGATGATATGACAATAACTATATAAGCTACTGTTCTAAGAATGATCATGATGCCCTCATGTCTGTATTTTATTATTATCGACACCTCTATCTCTAAACATGTGGACATATTTTTCGATTTCGGCTTTCGCTTGAGGACAAGCGAGGTCTAAGCTTGGGGAGTTGATACGTCCATTTTGCATCATGCTTTTATATCGATATTTATTGCATTATGGGCTGTTATTACATGTTATGTCACAATAATTATGCCTATTCTCTCTTATTTTACAAGGTTTATATAAAGATGGAGAATGCCGGCAGCTGGGATTCTGGGCTGAAAAAGGAGCAAATATTAGAGACCTATTCTGCACATGTCCAAAAGTCCTGAAACTTCACGGAAGATATTTTCAGAATAGATAAAAAATATTGAGCTCAAGAAGTTCCAGAGGGGGCCCACACCCTGGCCACGAGGGCCCCCGTGGGTGCGCCCCTGCCTCGTGGGCCCCCTGGTGGCCCTCCGATGCCCATCTTCTGCTATATGGAGTCTTTCGTTGAGAAAAAAATCATGGCAAGCTTTCAGGACGAGACTCCACCGCCATGAGGCGGAACCTTGGCGGAACCAAACTAGGGCTCTGGCGGAGCTGTTCTACCCGGCAAACTTCCCTCCGGGAGGGGGAAATCATCACCATCGTCATCACCAACGATCGTCTCACCGGGAGGGGGTCAATCTCCATCAACATCTTCACCAGCACCATCTCATCTCAAACCCTAGTTCATCTCTTGTATCCAATTCTTATCTCTAAGTTTGGGATTGGTACCTGTAGGTTGCTAATAGTGTTGATTACTCCTCGTAGTTGATGCCAGTTGGTTTATTTGGTGGAAGATCATATGTTCAGATCCTATATGCATATTAATACCCCTCTGATTATGAATATGAATATGCTTTGTGAGTAGTTATGTTTTTTCCTGGGGACATGGGAGAAGTCTTGCTATTAGTAGTCATGTGAATTTGGTATTCGTTCGATATTTTGATGAGATGTATGTTCTCTCTCCTCTAGTGGTGTTATGTGAACATCGACTACATGACACTTCACCATTATTTGGGCCTAGAGGAAGGCATTGGGAAGTAATAAGTAGATGATGGGTTGCTAGAGTGACAGAATCTTAAACCCTAGTTTATGTGTTGCTTCGTAAGGGGCTGATTTGGATCCATATGTTTCATGCTATGGTTAGGTTTACCTTAATACTTCTGTTGTAGTTGCGGATGCTTGCAACGGGGGTTAATCATACGTGGGATGTTTTCCAAGTGAGGGCAGCACCCAAGCACCGGTCCACCCACATATCAAATTATCAAAGTACCGAACGCGAATCATATGAACGTGATGAAAACTAGCTTGACGATAATTCCCATGTGTCCTCGGGAGCGCTTTCTTCTATATAAGAGTTTGTCCATGCTTTTCCTTTGCTACAAAAAGGATTGGGCCACCTTGCTGCTCTTTATTTACTTTTGTTACTTGTTGCTCGTTACAAATTATCTTATCACAAAACTATCTGTTATCTATAATTTCAGTGCTTGCAGAGAATACCTTGCTGAAAACCACTTATCATTTCCTTCTGCTCCTCGTTGGGTTCGACACTCTTACTTATCGAAAGGACTACGATAGATCCCCTATACTTGTGGGTCATCATTGCCTGAGATTCGATCATCGGTATCATCATACCTAGTTCAATCTCGTTACCGGAAAGTCTCTTTACTCGTTCCGTAATGCATCATCCCGCAACTAACTCGTTAGTCACATTGCTTGCAAGGCTTATAGTGATGTGCATTACCGAGAGACCCAGAGATACCTCTCCGATACACGATGTGACAAATCCTAATCTTGATCTATGCCAACTCAATAAACACCATCAGAGACACCTGTAGAGCATCTTTATAATCACCCAGTTACGTTGTGACGTTTGATAGCACACAAGGTGTTCCTCTGGTATTTGGGAGTTACATAATCTCATAGTCTGGAGAACATGTATAAGTCATGAAGAAAGCAGTAGAAATGAAACTGTAATGATCATCGTGCTAAGCTAACGGATGGGTTAAGTCAATCACATCATTCTCTAATGATGTGATCCCGCTTATCAAATGAAAACTCTTTGTCCATGGCTAGGAAACTTAACCATCTTTGATTTACGAGCTAGTCAAGTAGAGGCATACTAGTGACACTCTGTTTGTCTATCTATTCACACATGTACTAAGTTTCCAGTTAATACAATTCTAGCATGAATAATAAACATTTATCATGATATAAGGAAATATAAATAACAACTTTATTATTGCCTCTAGGGCATATTTCCTTCAAGATCTTCATAGAATATGTCGGAACCAATATGAGCATCCAGGTTCCGCTATTGGTTATTGACCGGAGATGTGTGTCGGTCATGTCTACATAGTTCTCGAACCCGTAGGGTCCGCACGCTTAATGTTCGATGACGATATATATATTATGAGTTATGTGATTTGATGTACCGAAGGTTGTTCGGAGTCCCGTATGTGATTATGGACATGACGAGGAGTCTCGAAATGGTACAGACATAAAGATTGATATATTGGACCAAGTTATTCGGACACCGGAAGTGTTCCGGGTAGTTTCGGATAAAACCGGAGTGCCGGAGGGTTACCGGAACCCCCCCGGGAAGTTATGGGCCTTAGGGGAGAGACAGGGCCGCAGCCAGGAGGTGCCCCCCCAAGGGGAGTCCGAATAGGACAAGGGGAGGGGGCGTGGCCCCTCTTTCCCTCTCCCTCTCCTTCCTGATGTCTACTACACAACCTTCTTCTTGTAGACGTTGTTGGGCCTCCAAGTGCAGAGGTTTGTAGGACAGTAGCAAATTTCCCTCAAGTGGATGACCTAAGGTTTATCAATCCATGGGAGGCGTAGGATGAAGATGGTCTCTCTCAAACAACCCTGCAACCAAATAGCAAAGAGTCTCTTGTGTCCCCAACACACCCAATACAATGGTAAATTGTATAGGTGCGCTAGTTCGGCGAAGAGATGGTGATACAAGTGCAATATGGATGGTAGATATAGGTTTTTGTAATCTGAAAATATAAAAAAAACAAGGTAACTAATGATAAAAGTGAGCACAAACGGTATTGCAATGCTTCGAAACAAGGCCTAGGGTTCATACTTTCACTAGTGCAAGTTCTCTCAACAATAATAACATAATTGGATCATATAACAATCCCTCAACATGCAACAAAGAGTCACTCCAAAGTCACTAATAGCAGAGGACAAACGAAGAGATTATTGTAGGGTACGAAACCAGCTCAAAGTTATTCTTTCCGATCAATCCGTTGGGCTATTCCTATAAGTGTCACAAACAGACCTAGAGTTCGTAGTAAAATAACACCTTAAGACACAAATCAACCAAAACCCTAATGTCACCTAGATACTCCAATGTCACCTCAAGTATCTGTGGGTTTGATTATACAACATGCATCACACAATCTTAGATTCATCTATTCAACCAACACAAAGAACTTCAAAGAGTGCCCCAAAGTTTCTACCAGAGAGTCAATACGAAAACGTGTGCCAACCCCTATGCATAAGTTCACAAGGTCACAGAACTCGCAAGTTGATCACCAAAACATACACCAAGTGGATCACATGAATATCCCATTGTCACCACAGATAAGCACATGCAAGACATACATCAAGTGTTCTAAAATCCTTAAAGACTCAATCCAATAAGATAACTTCAAAGGGAAAACTAAATTCATCACAAGGAGATAGAGGGGGAGAAACATCATAAGATCCAACTATAATAGTAAAGCTTGCAGTACATCAAGATCGTTCCATATCAAGAACACGAGAGAGAGAGAGAGATCAAATACATAGCTACTGGTACATACCCTCAGCCCCGAGGGTGAACTACTCCCTCCTCGTCATGGAGAGCACCGGGATGATGAAGATGGCCACCAGTGATGGATCACCCCTCCGTCAGGGTGCCAGAATAGGGTCCAGAATGGTTTTTTGTGGCTACAGAGGCTTGCGGCGGTGGAGCTCCCGATCTAGGTTTCTTTTTGAGAGTTTCTGTATTTATAGGAATTTTTGGCGTCGGTCTCACGTCAGGGGGGTCTCCGAGTCGTCCACGAGGCAGGGGGCGCACCCAGGGGGTAGGGCGTGCCCTCCACCCTCGTGGGCGGTTCGGGACTCTTCTGGCTCAATTATTTTACTCCAGGGGCTTCTTTTGGTCCATAAAAAATCATCAAAAATTGGCACGTCAATTGGACTCCGTTTGGTGTTCCTTTTCTGTAAAACTCAAAAACAAGGAAAAAACAAAAACTGGCACTGGGCTCTAGGTTAATAGGTTAGTCCCCAAAAAATCATATAAAATAGCTTATAAATGCATATAAAACATCCTAGATGGATAATATAATAGCATGGAACAATAAAAAATTATAGATACATTGGAGACGTATCAAGCATCCCCAAGCTTAATTCCTGCTCGTCCTTGAGTAGGTAAATGATAAAAACAGAATTTTTTATGTGGACTGCTACCTAACATAATTATCAATGTAATTTTCTTTATTGTGGCATGAATGTTCAGATCCTAAAGATTCAAGACAAAAGTTTAATATTGACATAAAAATAATAATACTTCAAGCATACTAACAAAGTAATCATGTCTTCTCAAAATAACATGGCCAAAGAAAGTTCATCCCTACAAAATCATATAGTTTGGCTATGCTCCATCTTCGTCACACAAAATATTCAAATCATGCACAACCCTGATGACCAGCCAAGCAATTGTTTCATACTTTAATATTCTCAAACTTTTTCAACTTTCACGCAATACATGAGTGTGAGCCATGGACATAGCACTATAGGTGGAATAGAGTGGTGGTTGTGGAGAAGACAAAAAGGAGGAAGATGGTCTCACATCAACTAGGCGTATTAATGGGCTACGGAGATGCCCATCAATAGATATCAATGTGAGTGAGTAGGGATTGCCATGCAACGGATGCACTAGAGCTATAAATGTATGAAAGCTCAACAAAAGAAACTAAGTGGGTGTGCATCCAACTTGCTTGCTCACGAAGACCTAGGCATTTTGAGGAAGCCCATTATTAGAATATACAAGCCAAGTTCTATAACGAAAATTCCCACTAGTATATGAAAGTGACAAAATAAGAGACTCTCTATCATGAAGATCATTGTGCTACTTTGAAGCACAAGTGTGGGAAAAGGATAGTAGCATTGCCCCTTCTCTCTTTTTCTCTCATTTTTTTTGTTTTTTTGGGCCTTCTCTTTTTTTGGCCTTTCTATTTTTTTTCCTCACATGGGACAATTCTCTAATAATGAAGATCATCACACTTTTATTTGCTTACAACTCGATACTTAGAAAAAAAATATGACTCCATATGAATGCCTCCGGCGGTGTACCGGGGTGTGCAATGAATCAAGAGTGACATGTATGAAAGAATTATGATTGGTGTCTTTGCCACAAATACGATGTCAACTACATGATCATGCAAGGCAATATCACAATGATGAAGCATGTCATAATAAACGAAACGGTGGAAAGTTGCATGGGAACATATCTCGGAATGGCCATGGAAATGCCATAATAGGTACGTGTGGTGGCTGTTTTGAGGAAGGTAAATGGTGGGTTTATGGTACCGGCGAAAGTTGCGCGGTACTAGAGAGGCTAGCAATGGTGGAAGGGTGAGAGTTTGTATAATCCATGGACTCAACATTAGTCATAAAGAACTCACATACTTATTGCAAAAATCTACAAGTCATCAAAACCAAGCACTACGCGCATGCTCCTAGGGGGGTAGATTGGTAGGAAAAGACCATCGCTCGTCACCGTCCGCCACTCATAAGGAAGACAATCAATAAATAAATCATGCTCCGACTTCATCACATAACGGTTCACCATACGTGCATGCTACGAGAATCACAAACTTTAACACAAGTATCTCTCAAATTCACAACTACTCAACTAGAATGACTCTAATATCACCATCTTCATATCTCAAAACAATCATCAAGCGTCAAACTTCTCATAGCATTCAACGCACTTTATATGAAAGTTTTTATTATACCCATCTTGGATGCCCATCATATTAGGACTAATTTCATAACCAAAGCAAATTACCATGCTGTTCTAAAAGACTCTCAAAATAATATAAGTGAAGCATGAGAGTTCATCTATTTCTTCAAAATAAAACCACCGCCGTGCGCTAAAAAGATATAAGTGAAGATCAATGAGTAGTCGAATAATTATGCAACTATGTGAAGACTCTCTAACATTTAAGAATTTCAGATCTTGGGATATTATTCAAACAACAAGCAAAACAAAATAAAATAAATTGACGCTCTAAGCAAAACACATAACATGTGGTGAATAAAAATATAGCTCCAAGTAAGGTTACCGATGAACGAAGACAAAAGAGGGGATGCCTTCCGGGGCGTCCCCAAGCTTAGGCTCTTGGTTGTCCTTGAATATTACCTTGGGGTGCCTTGGGCATCCCCAAGCTTAGGCTCTTGCCACTCCTTATTCCATAGTCCATCGAATCTTTACCCAAAACTTGAAAACTTCACAACACAAAACTCAACAGAAAACTCGTAAGCTCCGTTAGTATAAGGAAATAAACCACCACTTTTGGTACTGTTGTGAACTCGTTTTAAATTCATATTGGTGTAATATCTACTGTATTCCAACTTCTCTATGGTTCATACCCTCTGATACTACTCATAGATTCATCAAAATAAGCAAACAACACATAGAAACAGAATCTGTCAAAAACAGAACAGTCTGTAGTAATCTGTAACTCTCGAATACTTCTGTAACTCCAAAATTCTGAAAAATTTGGACAACCTGGTAAATTTGTTCACTAATCTTATGCAAAAAGAATCAGTATTTTATCAGGCTTTTGTTAAAAATGAGAATTTTTTTCCTCAGCGCAAAAGTTTCTGTTTTTCAGCAAGATCAAATCAACTATCACCATAGATCATCCCAAAGGTCTTACTTGGCACTTTATTGAAACAAAAGCTATAAAACATGATTACTACAGTAGGTTAATCATGTGGACACACAAAAACAGTAGGGGTAAATATTGGGTTGTCTCCCAACAAGCGCTTTTCTTTAATGCCTTTCTAGCTAGGCATGACGATTTCAATGATGCTCACATAAAAGATAAGAATTGAAACATAAAGAGAGCATCATGAAGAATATTGATACGTCTCCGTCGTATCTATAATTTTTGATTGTTCCATGCCAATATTCTCCAACTTTCATATACTTTTGGCAACTTTTTATACTATTTTTGGGACTAACATATTGATCCAGTGCCCAGTGCCAGTTCCTGTTTGTTGCATGTTTTTTTCTGCAGAATATCCATATCAAACGGAGTCCAAATGGGATAAAAACTGACGGATATTTTTTTGGAATATATATGATTTTTAGGAAGAAAAATCCACGTGAGACGATGCCCGAGGGGGCCACGAGGCAGGGGGCACGCCCTTGACTCTCGTGGCCACCCCGTAAGGCGGTTGATGCCCTTATTTCTCCGCGAGAAAGCTAATATTCGTATAGAGATCGTGTTAAAATTTCAGCCCAATCGGAGTTACGGATCTCTAGGAATATAAGAAACGGTGAAAGGGTAGAATCTGAGAACGTAGAAACAGAGAGACAGATCCAATCTCGGAGGGGCTCTCGCCCCTCCCATGCCATGGAGGCCAAGGACCAGAGGGGAAACCCTTCGCCCATCTAGGTAGGAGGTCAAGGAAGAAGAAGACGAAGGGCCCCCCTCTCCCCTTCTCTTCCGGTGGCACCGGAACGGTGTCGTGGCCATCATCATCATCACCGCGATCTACTCCAACACCTCCGCCATCTTCACCAACATCTCCATCCCCTCCCCCCTCTATCTACAACGGTCCACTCTCCCGCAACCCGCTGTACCCTCTACTTGAACATGGTGCTTTATGCTTCATATTATTATCCAATGATGTGTTGCCATCCTATGATGTGTGAGTAGATTTTGTTTGTCCTATCGGTGGTTGATAAATTGCTATGATTGATTTAATTTGCTTGTGGTTATGTTGTTGTCCTTTGGTGTCCATTATATGAGCGCGCGCGTGGATCACACCATAGGGTTAGTTGTATGTTGTTAGGACTATGTATTGGAGGGCAAGAGTGACAGAAGCTTCAACCTAGCATAGAAATTTATGCATACGGGATTGAAGGGGGACCAATATATCTTAATGCTATGGTTGGGTTTTACCTTAATGAACATTAGTAGTTGCAGATGCTTGCTAATAGTTCCAATCATAAGTGCATAGAATTGCAAGTCAGGGATGACATGCTAGCAGTGGCCTCTCCCACATAATACTTGCTATCGGTCTAGTAAAGTAGTCAATTGCTTAGAGGCAATTTCGCAACTCCTACCACCACTTTTCCACACTCGCTATATTTACTTAAACAGCCCCTACTTTTTATTTACGTAATCTTTATTATCTTGCAAACCTATCCAACAACACCTACAAAGTACTTCTAGTTTCATACTTGTTCTAGGTAAAGCGAATATCAAGCGTGCGTAGAGTTGTATCGGTGGTCGATACAACTTGAGGGAATATTTGTTCTACCTTTAGCTCCTCGTTGGGTTCGACACTCTTACTTATCGAAAATTGTTGCGATCCCCTATACTTGTGGGTTATCAAGACCTTTTTCTGGCGCCGTTGTCGGGGAGCCATAGCATGGGGTGAATATTCTCGTGTGTGCTTGTTTGCTTTATCACTAAGTAATTTTTATTTGTTATTCTTAGTTGTTTCTATCTTTAGTTATGGGTAGGAAATGCAAAATACCAAAAAAATAGTTGTACCTACTAAACCAATGGTTGAAGAACCACTCAAAATCTATCACACTGCTGAAGCTTATTACTTGGATCATCTTCGATCCCTATGTGCTCGTGTTGAAACCCCAACTAGCTTAGTTGAGGGCAAATCTTTAGATGAGCATGCTTGTTATGTGCGACACCGAATATCTGAAAAAGGGGAAATTTTACTGGGTCAAATTCATCGTTTGCAATGCTATGCTTGGAATTTATGCGAAATATATGATATTACTTGTTGTTCTGAAAACCCTAAGAAACACCTTCCCTATCAATGTGAGTTTTGTGATAACGGAATCGTATATTCGTATGCTAAGGGTGTTTATAGTTACTATGATGTTCAACAAATTGAAGAATTTGTTGCTTTTAAGGGTGCTTATGAAATTGCTTCTTTGATTGAAATGTATGATGCTACTCTTTACAAATCTGAAAATTTTGACATACTTAAATATTGCTATGATAATTATGCTTCTAATGCCTATGTTGAACCATATATTGAGGACTACCCCGCTGTCCAAGAAGAGACTAATATTTTGCAGGAGTCTATGGAAGAAGAAATTGATGAAACTGTGAGCTCATTGGATGAAAAAGATGAGGAGGAGAGTGAAGAACAAAAGGAGGAAGAGCGGATTAGCTACCTGTGCCCACCTTCTAATGAGAGTAACTCTTCAACTCATACATTGTTTAATTTCCCTTCGTGCTTACCGAAGGATGATTGCTATGATGATTGTTATGATCCCGTTGATTCTCTTGAAATATCCCTTTTTGATGATGCTTGCTATGCTTGTGTCCAAGATGCCAATATGTATTATGCTTATGGAGATGAACTTGCTATAGTTCCTTATGTTAAACACGAAATTGTTGCTATTGCACCCACACATGATTGTCCTATTATCTTTTTGAATTCTCCCGACTACACTATATCGGAGAAGTTTGCCCTTATTAAGGATTATATTGATGGGTTGCCTTTTACCATTGCACATGATGATTTTGATGAATATAATATGCATGTGCTTGCTGCTCCTACTTGCAATTATTATGAGAGAGGAACTATATCTCCACCTCTCTATGTTTCCAATATGATAAAATTGCAAGAAACTACTTATGCTATGCATTGGCCTTTACTATGTGTGCATAATTGTTCTTTTATGACATGCCGATGCATAGAAAGAGAGTTAGACTTCGTTGTTGCATGATATATGTTACTTTGTGCTCACTACTAAATTACAAAATCATTGTTAATTAAAATTGGCTTTGATATACCTTGGGATCCGGGTGGATCCATTACTTGAGCACTATATGCCTAGCTTAATGACTTTAAAGAAAGCGCTGCCAGGGAGACAACCCGGAAGTTTTAGAGAGTCATTTATTTCTGTTGAGTGCTTTCATATAGTTTAAAAACAACAAAAATAAAGAGGGGAACCCAAAACTTTTTCAAAAAGGAAAGTGAAAGTGAGAAAGACAAGCATTGTTGAAGTGGGAGAGCTCCTTGAACTTTGTTCATGCTCACGGCAACTTTGTGAATCTTGATTACATAAACTTTTCAATAAAAATAATTATCCCCTTGTACAATTCCATTGTATTATAAAAATAATGTGCCAAGGTTTGCCTTTAGGATGTTTACATTTGCTTGATGGTTTGTACGGTGCAGGACAGAAACTTTGGCTGTAGTGCGTGATTTTACATTTTTTAGCTGGAACATCAAATGGTTCTGTTTCTTTTTTGCACTGTCTTTCTATACAAATTGTTTATTTTTCCTAATTTTGGCAGAATTTTTCAAGTATCAGAAGTATGGTGAATGTTCAGATTATTACAGACTGTTCTGTTTTAGACAGATTCTGTTTTTGATGCATAGTTTGCTTGTTTTGATGAAACTATCAATTTATATTAGTGGATTAAGCCATGAAAAGGTTATATTACAGTAGACACAATGCAAAAACAAAATATGAATTGGTTTGTAATAGTACTTAGAGTAGTGATTTGCTTTATTATACTAATGGATCTTACCGAGTTTTCTGTTGAAGTTTTGTGTGGATGAAGTGTTTGATGATCGAGAAGGTCTCGATGTGAGAAGAAGGAAGAGAGGCAAGAGCTCAAGCTTG
>NC_053024.1:201520510-201577868 GCF_003073215.2 Triticum urartu | reverse complement strand
TGTGTGACCTTAGTTCAAGGAGAATACGGTGAGGACTGGGTGTCCTGAGCTGCGTGTTCAGGACTGGGTGTCCGGTACTGTGTGTCCTCGAGTTTAAATACTCAGACGCTCCAACCAGACGTACAACTGAGACAGCAGTTGGAACTGGTCTACCAAATCATTGTCTTCACCAAGCTTACTGGTTCTATTCCCTCAACTCGTTCATTCCCTCATAACTATGTTGTGTGTTTGTTCATATCTGTGTTTGAAGACTTTGACTAAAGACTTCCTCAATTTTCTCAGTTCAATTTCTTCAGTCTGTTTGTCTTCATCCTGTGTTATCCTGTGCTTACGCTTCCTGTACTCTGTTCCTGTCTTCATTTCATCATGATGACTATGCTTGTATTCTGCTATGTTTACTTTTGAGTACTTATTCCGCTGCTAGTAATTCTTCGCTAAGGAATTTCCTCACCGGCAAATTCCTCAGTGAAGAATTTCATAAAATTCGCCTATTCACCCCCTCTAGTCGATATAACGCACTTTCACTAAGCAACTAATCCAGTAGACACTGCATTAGAACCACCATGAGCAACGACACTGCCACCTTACTTGGAGTCCTCGTCCACGTCCTCGACTTCGTCCTTGTCCCTCTTCCTCTTGGCCGATACTTCTTTGCTTTAACCGCACACTTGGCTCTTGCTCTTAATCCAACCCATGTAGATATTGAAACAAAGGTAGCCATCCATTGCAGCGTAGTGGATGTGGTATATATCTAGTACATTCCACTGCCATGCACGATGAAACATGTGCGGAGGTTTCTTCAGTTTACCGTATGAAGGATGAACCATGGCTCCTGCCAGGGTCAGCATTGAAGGCTGATCACGGGAGGGCACCAGCCCATTCTTTTGGAGGTCGAAGGGGTTGCCTACAACGAGGCCTATCCGATCCAGGACTCTTCTGTCATTCGTAAAGTCTACAGTAACGAATTTGACTCGGCCGCCCTTGAGGAAGTTCTTAAATTCCTCGCACTCAACATCGGCATGGCATATGTGGTAGACCAAGCATAAGTCATGCACGCAAACCTGGATCACGGCGGGCTTCATCTTCTCTTCCTCCTTTAGATTCTTCTCTTTGTCCAGGTTTGTGGTGTACTCAACATCTAGCCCAACGACCAACTCAACATTTGAGTTTTCTAACATGCGTCTGAAGTGAGCAAGGCATCCTTTCACCGTCACGGAAGAACGGGTGTAGATGACGTTGAACTCATCGTCGGTGATGGTTCTAACCTTGTACTCACTGCTGATCATGGAGATTTGGGACGCCATGGATTTGGGAGGAGGGTTAGGATTAGTGGAACTGCCGTAATGTGAAAGGACGGTATGACTAGGAGCGAACTGTCGTAATGTTAAAGGACGTCCGGGGACGAGTAGGAGCGAACTGCCAACAAGTTTTTGATTGTAAAAATGCTGAGTGGGGCGTGAGAACGACAGGGTAGTGGCTTTCCTGGTGGATAAATGGATTCATGCACAGTACTATGGGGCGCCAATTAGATGTCATGTCTACTCGATGCCCAATTAAATGGCTTTTTATGTCATGTCAAGCGTCGGGAAAATTACAGGTGATACGAAGCTTTCCATTCTCCCATGATACGGGCTTCCGAGAGCCCCTGGATTTGAGGTCAAACAGTTGCATGGCGTGATTCTAGTCCTATGGGTGAATATCCTATACTAGAGGGTTATTCTGCAAATTTTCAGCAACTTAGCATGCGACCATTCGATCTCAGATCCAAGGGATGCCAGCAGCCCGTATCATGGTCACGCCTACCACAACCGTCGCCTCGTGATATGTCTCCAACGTATCTATAATTTTTGATTGTTCCATTCTGTTTTATTATCAATCTTGGATGTTTTATAATCATTTTATATCATTTTTTGGTACTAACCTATTGACATAGTGCTCAGTGCCAGTTCTTGTTTTTTCCATGTTTTTTTACATCGCATGAAATCAATATCAAACGGAGTCCAAATGGCACGAAACTTTACGATGATTTTTTATGGGCCAAAAGGAAGCAGATGGGCCCTGGTTGCACTTGGGGGGGGTGCCTGGAGGGGGGCACAACCAATGAGGGCGTGCCAGGAGGCCCTGGCGCGCCCCGGTGTGTTGTGCCCACCTCGGGTGCCCCCCAGACTACCTCTTTGCTCTATAAATACCCAAATATTCCCAAAATCCTAGGGGAGTCGACGAAATATTCATCCAGCCTTCGCAGACTCTAGAATCACCAGATCCAATCTAGACACCATCATGGAGGGGTTCACCACTTCCATTGGTGCCTCTCCGATGATGCGTGAGTAGTTCTTTGTAGACCTTTGGGTCCGTAGTTAGTATCTAGATGACTTCATCTCTCTCTAGATCCTCAATACAATGGTCTCTTGGAGATCCATATGATGTAACTCTTTTGCGGTGTGTTTGTTGGGATCGATGAACTTCGAGTTTATGATCAGATCTATGTTTTTATATCCATGAAAGTATTTGAGTTTCTTTGATATGTTTTATGCATGATCTCTTATAGCCTCGTATTTCTTCTCCGATATTTTGGTTTTGTCTGGCCAACTCAATCTATTTATCTTGCAATGGGAAGAGGTGCCCGGTAGTGGGTTCGATCTTACGGCGCTTGATCCCAGTGACAGAAAGGGAACCGACACGCATGTATCGTTGCTACTAAGGATAGAAAGACAAGATCTATATATAAAGCCATATACATAATCGGATCTTGTCTACATCATGTCATCGTTCTTATTGCATTACTCTGTTTTTCCATGAACTTAATACACTAGATGCATGCTGGATAGCGGTCAATGTGTGGAGTAATAGCAGTAGATGCAGGCAGGAGTCGGTCTACTAATCTTGGACGTGATGCCTATGTAATGATCATTTCCTGGATATCGTCATAATTATTTTAAGTTCCATTAATTTCCCAATAGTAATTTGTTTACCCACCGTTTGCTATTTTTCTCGAGAGAAGCCACTAGTGAAACCTACGCCCCCGGGTCTTATTTCTCATATATTTGCCTTTGCAATCTACTTTTTCCTTGCTTTTATTTTTCAGATCTATTAAACCAAAAATACAAACATACTTTGCTGCACTTTATTTTATTCACGATCTATTTATCCAATCTATTACAACCTTTCTACCATCACGCACCAATTTCTGGCGCCGTTAGCCGAAAGGGATTGACAACCCCTCTAACCGGCGGGTTGCGAGGTGTTGTTATTTGTGTGCAGGGGTTGTTTACGTTTTGTTGCTTGGTTCTCCTACTAGTTTGATACCTTGGTTTCACAACTGAGGGAAATACTCTACCGTCGCTGTGCTACATCATCCCTCCCTCTCCGGAGAAATACCAACGTAGTTCCAGCTGCCATCAAGGAGAATTTCTGGCGCCGTTGCCGGGGAGGATCTTCATCATAACCCGGTTCCTAAGCACAAATCTCATCTCCTTGAAATTTACATTATTTGCCATTTGCCTCTCGTTTTCCTCTCCCTCACTTCACAAAAAATTGCCATTTTATTCGCCCCTCTTGTTCCGTTCACCATTTTCTTGCCGGATCTATTTTGTGTGCGTTCTTGTTTGCGTAGTCATGATGTCTCAAAGAAAATATTATGATGTCCCTTGCCCAAATATTTTGCTTGAAATTGAGAAAAGTACTAAGGAATATATGACTACACAATTTGAGCATAATAAGTATTTTACTAAAGAACTTAAGGAGCACTCCGTTGTGCTAGATGCTATTACAAAACAACTTGATGATATTAGTAGAGAAGTTTGCAATCTCCAATCTAAGTATGTTTTTGCTGGAAGTTTGTTAGGAAAAATATCCAATGCACAAGCTACCTTAGTGAATCAAATGGCCGCTAAACCAATCTCATTAGAGGATAAAATTGTTGAAGGTCTTAAAATGATTGGTGTTTCTTCTATTGATTCCTTGTTTAGTAAAGTTAAGAATGATGAAAAAGGGGCTGGAGAAGAGTAAACTTTAGGTAGAAGGCATCCCAATATTTCGGAGGGTGAAAATCTTGTTGAGAAAATTGATGAAAGTGGGTTTGGAGAGGTCAAAACTTTAGCTAGTGATGCACCCACTATTTTGGATTACAAAGACTTTAATTATGATAGTTGCTCTTTGATTGATTGTAGTTCTTTTTTGCAATCCATGATAAATGCACCCTATGCTTATGAACAAAATAAAGGTTTTACTAAGCATATTGTTGATGCTGTGATGAAATCTTTGGAAGAAAAATTGGAATTAGAAGTTTCAATCCCTAGAAAATTGCATGATGAATGGGAACCTACTATCAAAGTCAAGATTAAAAATTATGAGTGTTTTGCTTTGTGTGACTTGGGTGCTAGTGTTTCCACAATTCCAAAATCTTTATGTGATGTGCTTGGTCTTACCAATCTTGAAGAATGTTCCTTGAATTTACAATTGGCAGATTTACTATTAGAAAGCCTATGGGAAGAATTAATGATGTTCTTATTCTTGCAAATAGGAATTATGTGCCCATAGATTTTATTGTTCTTGATATTGATTGCAACCTGTCTTGTCCAATTATTCTTGGTAGACCATTTTTACGCACTATCGGTGTCGTGATTGATATGAAGGAAGGCAATATTAAGTTCCAATTTCCTTTGAGGAAGGGTACACAACACTTTACTAGAACTAGAATTAAGCCACCCTATGAATCAATCATGAGGGCATCTTATGGATCTCGAACCAAAGATGACAAAACTTAGATCCTTGCTATATGCCTAGCTAAGGGCGTAAAACTATAACACTTGTTGGGAGGCAACCCAATGAATAAAATTAATTTTTGCTTTTTGCTTTCTGTTCTTGAGTGTTAGCACTATTATTGTACTGTTATGATTCTGTTTTTTGTATCTTAATTAGTGCTTGTGCCAAGTAAAGCCTTTAGGATCTTCTTGGGCAATAGTTGTTTGATCTTGCTGAAAAAAACAAAAAGTTTGCGCTCATGAAATTAATTTTCATCTTTTACCAGAGAGCGATAAAATATCCATTCCAACTGTAGTAGATCAATATACAAATTTCTCAGGTCATCCTAATTTTTCAGAGTTTTTGGAGTTACAGAAGTATTAGAGATAGTCAGATTGCTACAGACTGTTCTGTTTTGACAGATTCTGTTTTCTTTGTGTTGTGTGCTTATTTGATGGCTCAATGGTTTTCTTTGATGAGTTTTTGCCATAGAAAAGTTGGAATACAATATATATAATACAAAAACAATATTTTCTTTTCACCTAGGTGCTTAGTTTTTTGTTGCTAAGTTTGCTTCATTTAATTAGCTATAGACTCAAAATTGTCTTTTCACCTAGGTACACGCGCTTAGCACCATTTCTTCTTGGGGTCACCAAACTAGTCTCTCTCTTCTTAATTAACTTGCCACATCAGACTTTATGTCTATGTGGCAGGCTTAGCACCTGTAGGAGCAAGTACAATAGTGGGCTATAAGCCCGCTTTACATGGCATTTTTGCATATGTGGAGGAAAGAGGCAAGGAAAAACTGGAGGAGTGGGCTCTTATGCAAGAGTTAGCCTCTACATGGTGGAGCATTGGGAGAGGCACTTGTATGGAGGTGGTCAGGAATCGAGAGACTCACACCGGTCGTAGCGTCGTAGTTAAAGTGATAATGCCAAGTAAAATCATGGGGCCCCACCTGTCCAGCAGTAACTCGCTGTCAAATCACACGACCCTACGTTTGCAGCAGCCTTGTCGGTGTCAAAACCGGCGGATCTCGGGTAGGGGGTCCTGAACTGTGCGTCTAAGGCGGATGGTAACAGGAGGCAAGGAACACGATGTTTTACCCAGGTTCGGGCCCTCTTGATGGAGGTAAAACCCTACGTCCTGCTTCATTTATTCTTGATGATATGAGTATTACAAGAGTTGATCTACCACGAGATCAGAGAGGCTAAACCCTAGAAGCTAGCCTATGGTATGATTGTCTGTTGTCCTATGGACTAAAACCCTCTGGTTTATATAGACACCGGGAGGGGCTAGGGTTACACAAGGTCGGTTACAAAGGAGGAGATATCCATATCCGTACTGCCTAGCTTGCCTTCCACGCCAAGTAGAGTCCCATCCGGACACGAGACGAAGTCTTCAATCTTGTATCTTCATAGTCCGACAGTCCGGCCATAGGATAGAGTCCGGCTGTCCAGAGACCCCCTAATCCCGGACTCCCTCAGTAGCCCCTGAACCAGGCTTCAATGACGATGAGTCCGGCGCGCAGTGTTGTCTTCGGCATTGCAGGGCGGGTTCCTCCTCCGGATATACCACAGAAGAGTTCAAATAAAAGGACAGTGTCCGACCCTGCAAAATAAGTTCCACATACCACCATAGAGAGAGAATAATATTTCCACAAATCTAATCTGCTGACACGTTTTGGCAACATGACATCATGCCATGGCTCGGTGATTATTCGAACCGTTTTTCCTTAACTAGCCCCGCACATAACGCGAGGCAGTTTCTTGACACGTCTTGTCAAAGCAAAGATCGTGTTCCCCTTATTACGGGATTCTCATCAATACGGGCGTGGGTAACCCAACCACGCCTAGGACTCCTAGATTTTAGGTAAGTCCCAAACGGCCATGAGGAGGATGCTTGATATTCACCCTCTTTATAAGGGTCAAGGCCTTTACTTTTTTCCTCCCGTGCTCAGTCGAATCCCTCCCCCGCCTCGAGTTCTAACACTCAAAGCCTAGGTCAGGTGCTTCAGATCTTCAATCATGTTCGGATCCAGCCTCCAGGGCCGTTGGATGTCCTCCTCCGTCACGGAAGAGGATATCAAGAAGTTGAGGGAGGCAAGATACCTGACCGCCGAAGTCTCACATCGGCTGCCCGCCCGAGGGCAGGTCGTCCCTACTCCTGAACCTAATGAAGACGTCGTGTTTATCTCCCACTTCCTCCGAGGACTAGGCCTCACTCTGGATCCCTTCGTAAGGGGTTTGATGTTCTATTACGGGCTTGATTTCCATGATCTAGCCCCGGATTACTTTCTCCACATCTCGGCATTTATTGTCGTATGTGAGGCCTTCCTCTGCATTACCCCTCACTTCGGCCTGTGGCTCAAGACCTTTGATGTGAAGCCGAAGACGGTCAAAGGGCATTATGCAGCGTGTGGAGGCGCATTAATAAGCAAGATTGCAGGAGCTCTGTGGCCAAAAGGTTCCTTTCCAGAGGTGTCCGGATTATGGCAATAGGAGTGGTTCTACATCACCGCTCCCAGAAGTGCCAAGTGGGTAGCTTCCCCCGCCTTTCGCTCGGGCCCTCCACCACAACTGAATGTCATGGATCAGCAGGGGGCTGAGCTGGGGTCCAGCCAAGGAAGTTCCCATATTGCAGAGCCGCATCCGGGATCTCTTCGAGGGAGATTTTAGTTTGGTTATGGTAATGCAAGTCATGCTGGTTCGTCGAGTCCAGCCTTGCAAACGCCGACCCCTCCGCTTGTGGGAATTCAACCCAGGAGGACCGCGCGCTATTCAGAATTTCCTCGGTGTGATGCACGAGGAGATGTATAAATCATTCTTCGGACCTCAAATGGAGTGTCCGGATACTACCGATGACGTGGGCCTGAGCAGCAACCGCACCGCCGACCAAGTAAGTAATCCTCTAGCCAAACACACCGTCTTTCACTTATCATGACATCATTCTGAGAAATCGCCCTTCGACAAGGATTGGCTAACAAAGGCAAAGATGATTCGGTGTTCGGCCCCCCTTCCTGAGGGTTTGGGCAATCCAGTACTGGAAAAGATGCTCGAGCTAGCACCTTGCCTGGAGCCCTCAAAGGAAGATAAAGGGGGGGAATAATGAGGGCGAAAGCGGGCCCCCATCGCTGCCAATTCGAACCAAGGGAATGAGCGCCTCCATGAAGGAGGATAACCAAGGGGAAGATTCTGACCTTCTCTCGCTCCGGGGAAGGAGGAGGACTGCCTCTAAGGATCCGGAAACCAACGCTCCCAAACGGGAGAAGAAGTCTCCAACAGAGGGTCCTGCCTTGGGGGGGTGCTCTTGCTGTACAAAGTCCGCGCGGGGATCAGCCCTCTAACGAGCCGTAAGTGATCAAAAAAACTTAATAGTAAAGATATTCTACTTAATTTCCGAGGAAGATAACCGAAGCGTTTATCTTGCAGTTCGGATCTTAGCCCTTCTCGACTAAGCTCGTCTTCAGGCGACCTTCTTCCGGAGATGGCGGAGAGCGAAACGCCTCCCCCGGACTCCCCCGCTCAAGAAGCAGGCGACCTTGAAGTGTCATCGCGGAGGGCCTCTACGGATCCGGTGAGGCCAGAAGATAATCCTGTAGCCGCCCGAAGTCCCCAGCATCCAACTCTTGAAGAGGGCGAACAAGAGAGTCCGGCGCCGTCTGGTATGCGGTCGGACGCACCGAGGGATCTATTTAAGCGAGCTACCATCTCGGAGGAACACCGTACGTTAATGAGTACGGTGATGGAAAGGATTTTGTCCGCCGAAAGCGGGTTGCATGATGCCTTTATGTGTCTACTAACGGGCTTTAAGGTACGTAAAATGATATACCTTTGTAATAGTACCACACATTTTTAGGTGTGCCCTGTGTAGATAGTAGCCCCTGAGACTCTGGTTGTCACCGAGAATGGCGGCAAGTAGAGGATCGCAGTCCCAGGTAATAACCATACCGCTTTAATGTGCAGGTAGTGGAAGCTCCGGTGGCTATCCGGACTCATGAGTTTGTCGAAATAAAGCGGCAACTGGATGCGGCGGATGCCGACATCGAGCTTGTTAACAAGAGGCTTGACGAGGCACAGGGTAAGTGATATTTTCTGGTGAATGTCACATAGTAAGAGCAGCGTGATGCCAATATCTTTAATATTTTGTGACTGCAGATGGAGCTGCCACCGTGGAAACCCTTCGGGCGGAACTTGCCCGAGCCAAAGAACAAGCAAGGAGTAGTAATGCGGCTGCTTTGAAGGCGGCCGAAGAGTTGAAAGCCAAGAAGGCCGCGCATTGCGAGAGCAAAGAGAAAATGGCCAAGATGGCTGCAAAGTTAAAAGACACTGTCGACCGCTGCCAGTTCCTTGAAGAAGAAAACCGAGCCAAGGCGACGGACCTTGAAAAGGCCACGATGGCGACCAAAGACACCCGTTCTGCCATGAGAGCTAAGAAGGAGGAACTGCGTGAAGCCTGTGATATTCTGGCTGGGAAGCCCTTTTTGCTGCGGAGGAAGTTCGGAGATCCGCGGTATGCCCCTCTAGATCGGCTGTGGAGTTCAGTGGACGCATATCTGGACTTGGCGGCGAGCGCTGTCGATGCGGCCGAATACTTTCGAGATCAAACAGATCGGGAAGTGGACAAGCTGTTCTTGTCATAGTTCAACGTGCCAGAGCATCCGCTTCCATTGACCGATCAGCTAGCTGAATGGGCCGAACTAAATAGGTTGTCCGGACTTGCCATGAGGTCCGTCATAGATCTTCTGTGGCCTTAAAAGCCGAAGCCGAACATCTATTTCAGCTTAGTGCATCAGTTCCTTGGTGCGGTGCCGCACATCAATGCGATGAAGAGGTCGGCGTGCATAGAAGGCTCACGGATGGCCCTTGACCGTGTCAAAGCATACTGGGCAGAGATGGATGCTACTACTGTCGCGGCGCAGGGTTCGGCCATAGGCCGAGTGGCTGCCGAGCACTATTTCGAAGAAGTTCTTGAGGGTGCTCGCTTGATAGAGGCCCAGTGCTCGAAAAATATTATGTTTGAATGACTTGTATTCCCATTGTAGAAACAATGTTTTATTGAATTTATCAAGGCTGTATTTATACTTGTGCCCGAAAGTATTGTGATGCCTCCTGTGCGGCCATTTATGTATACATGTGTATAACCTGAAAGATTGCAGTCGTCGGCTTCAGCCCCATGCATATAATGCGGGGGTGTTCGCAGAAGACGCGTATTCACACTTAATCCAATGTCTTGTTCCTAATAAGGAGGTGATAGAGCAGCGAACTAGGCAACCGGACTATAATGCTTTAACACTTTCACTTAGCCATAGGAGTTTGATAGTGGGGCTACTATATAGCCCCTGGTGGCTCCGCACTCATCTGAATTCGGGGTGTGTACTTGCCCGGCCGGAAAATGGCCCTTTGTTAAGGCGGAGGAATTCTAAGATTCCAATGGGTCATCGAGTGGTTGACCAGTCTCGCGCTATATCATGACAGTCAATTTTCGGCTTTCTCTACTGACGTGCTCGTCCGGATGAACCAGGGCACAATCGCAGTAGTTCTCCTGGTTCCGCCTTAGCCGATAGAGCGGAACGTAAGGCAGCAAAACACAGGAGCCGGGCAAACCCAACTTTTGACCAAAGACATGATTCGGAGCTGATGCATATAAGGCCAAACTCGTGACGCCGAACACTCCCTAAGGTATTCGGTCTTTATGGTGTAAACCAGGCCTAAACAGTGCCCTTTGTAAGAAGCTCCTGGTGTCCAGGTACGTGCATTGTTCTGACGTGGCCACATGCCAAGACGTCAGCATCCTTCTCAATGGTATTGAGAATCCGAGGGATGTGTATCAACAAGATACATTAAAAAAGGTTGACGCAGTGTCTTAATCTAAAAAGAATCCTTTGAATGGGTCCCTGCTGCACGTCTGCGCATGTGTCTCCGTTGTGCCATATCCTGGATGGGTGTAGCACGATGGTCATCTGTAAAAGAGAGGAACTTAGGTGAAAAGTTGTCGTGCAAAAAGGTAGGTTTTAAAGAAACCATGTATAGATCAAGATGAGTAAAAATTGCCACTTGTCTGCGCGCGTTGAGCCCCTTGTATTTGTAATAGGGGTGTGGTCATCAAACCTGTATGAATTACATATAGCTGCGCCGGACTCGTCTAACCGTGTCCGTGGTCTTGACGACCTATCGAATGTTTTAGTTGGTGAGGCCGCTTTAGTGTGCGGCTGCCACGGCAGCCACATTCTTTTCGGCGCGCAGGGATCGCTCAATATTTCCTTTTACTGTAATGATGCCACGTGGACCGGACATCTTAAGTGTGAGGGAAGCGTAATGCGGTATTGCGTTAAAGCGGGCGAAAGCTTCGCGTCCGAGTAGTGCTTGATAGCCACTTTGGAACGGAGCAATGTGGAAGGTTAAATTTTCGCTACAGAAGTTGTCGGGGAAGCCGAATACAACCTCTAGTAGCAGGGAGCCCATGCAATGAGCCCCTGGGCCTGGCGTTACTCCTCTAAAGGTAGTATTGCTGCGGCAAATTTTCGTTGGTTCTATCCCCATTTTGCGGATTGTGTCCTGATATATCAGGTTTAAGCTGCTGCCGCCGTCCATCAGGACTCGTGTGAAGTGGTATCCGTCGATTATTGGATCTAATACCAAGGCAGCCCATCTTGCACTCCGGATACTTGCTGAGTAATCCTGATGGTCGAAGGTGATTGGTTGAGGCAGCCAGTGGCAGAACTCCACGGTGATAGGCCCTTGGGCATGTTTATATGGGAGTGCCGCTTTGCTTCTCCCCTTTATCACGTGTAACACGTTTACTATTTTGACTTCTGGTGGAAATTTCTTCTGTTCCTCAGTGTTTTGCGTGCAAGGCTCATCCTCGTCTTCGCTTGGTGTATCCTGCCCCTTATGTTCGGCGTTAAGCTTGCCGGACTGCTTGAAGACCCAACATTCTCTGTGGGTATGATTTGCAGGTTTATCGGGGGTGCTATGGATCTGACATATTTGCTCCAGAATTTTGTTTAAGCTGGACAGTTCATCTCTGGCGCCTTTAGGGGGCGGCTTTTGCTGACCTAGCCAAGAGCTTCTGAATCTAGCGTTTACCGCCGTGCTCTTCGGGTTGTCTTCTTTATTCCGACGCTTATTATTTTTGCTGCGTCGTGATTTCCCGTTTCCGTCTCTAGCTTCGGATGTATTTGGGTCGCTGGTGCTGCATCGGTCTAGCCAGCTGTCCTCGCCCGCGCAAAAGCGGGTCATGAGGCTTGTTAATGCTGCCATTGTGCTCGGCTTTTCTTGGCCGAGGTGTCTGGCAAGCTATTCGTCTCGGACGCTGTGCTTAAAGGCTGCCAAGGCTTCGGCGTCCAGACAGTCGACTATTTGGTTCTTTTTAGTAAGAAACCTATTCCAAAGCTTTCGGGCTGACTCTCCGGGCTATTGAGTTATATGACTCAAATCGTCCGCATCCGGAGGTCGGACATAAGTCCCTTGAAAATTCGCCCGAAAAGCGTCTTCAAGCTCTTCCCAGCTTCCAATGGAGCTTTCGGGGAGGCTTTTAAGCCAGTGCCGAGCTGGCCCTTTGAGCTTGAGGGGTAAGTACTTGATGGCGTGGAGATCATCTCCTCGAGCCATATGGATATGGAGGATATAGTCCTCAATCCAGACCCCAGGGTCTGTTGTTCCGTCGTATGCCTCTATGTTTACGGGTTTGAATCCTGCTGGAAATTCATGGTCCAGCACCTCATCAGTGAAGCATAGGGGGTGTGCGGCACCCCTGTATTTGGGTGTGCCGTGGTGTTCGGATATTTGTTGTGTTGCATTGCTTGCTAGAGCGTGTTTTCTTGGCCCGTAGATAGATCTGGTTGGGCCATCTTTTTGATGCGAGTCCTCGTGTGGATCGCGTGTTGGCTTGTGTGCGGCGCCGTTTGCCGCTCTATGTTGGCCATGAGGTCGTCTATCCGACCGGATGGCTGCTTTGTTTTTTGATTGCGGGGGCTCTAAGGCCTCCTCATCAAATTCGGGCAGTAGCTTTCGCTTCGGGTAGCTCTTTGTGTGGTGACTGCCGCCATATTTGTCTGCGATGTTGAGTACCTTGCTCCATCTGATTCTGATTGCATCTTCCGCAGTCTTGAGCTTCCGCTTCTGCTTTTTCAGGCTACGCGCAGTGGCGACGAGCCTTTTATGGAGGTTCTTCTGCTCCAGGAACTTGTCTGGCGTGAGGTCATCCGGACCGTTATCTTCGCCGGGGACGGGTTGTTTGGTTTGGTTATCCAAGTTGCCTTGTTCGGACGGTTGCTTGATGCCATGTTCATCGTCCGCCGGCTCGCCCTGCTCTGTGGCTGGGTCTGTATGATGGCTGTGTTGGGGATCGTAGCAGAAATTTAAAATTTTCTACGCATCACCAAGATCAATCTATGGAGTAATCTAGCAACGAGGGTAAGGAGAGTGCATCTACATACCCTTGTAGATCGCTAAGCGGAAGCGTTGCAAGAACGCGGATGAAGGAGTCGTACTCGTAGCGATTCAGATCGCGGTTGATTCCGATCTAAGCGCCAAACAACGGCGCCTCCGCGTTCAACACACGTGCAGCCCGGTGACGTCTCCTACGCCTTGATCCAGCAAGGGAAGAAGGAGAGGTTGGGGAAGACTCCGTCCAGCAGCAGCACGACGGCGTGGTGGTGGTGGAGGAGCGCGGAACTCCAGCAGGGCTTCGCCAAGCACTACGAGAGACGAGGAGGGAGAGGGGTAGGGCTGCGCCAACAGGGGAAGAACCTCGTGTGTTGGGCTGCCCCTTTGCCTCCACTATATATAGGGGGAGAGGGAGGGCTGCACCCCCACCTAGGGTTCCCACCCCAAGGGGTGCGGCAGCCCTAGATCCCATCTAGGGTGGCGGCCACAAGGGGGAGAGGGGGAGGCGCACCTGGGATGGGCCTTAGGGCCCATCTGCCCTAGGGTTTGCCCCCTTCCCTTCTTGGAGGCGCCTTGGACCTTGGTGGGAGGCGCCCAGCCCACCTAGGGGCTGGTCCCTTCCCACTATTGGCCCATGTAGGCCTCCGGGGCTGGTGGCCCCTCCTGGTGGACCCCCGGACCCCTCCGGTGGTCCCGGTACACTACCGGTGATGCCCGGAACACTTCCGGTGGCCAAAACCATACTTCCCATATATAAATCTTTACCTCCGGACCATTCTGGAACTCCTCGTGATGTCCGAGATCTCATCCGGGACTCTGAACAACATTCGGTAACCGCGTACATACTTTCCCTATAACCCTAGCGTCATCGAACCTTAAGTGTGTAGACCCTACGGGTTCGGGAGTCATGCAGACATGACCGAGACAACTCTCCGGTCAATAACCAACAGCGGGATCTGGATACCCATGTTGGCTCCCACATGCTCCACGATGATCTCATCGGATGAACCACGATGTCAAGGATTCAATCAATCCCGTATACAATTCCCTTTGTCTATCGGTACGATACTTGCCCGAGATTCGATCGTCGGTATCCCGATACCTTGTTCAATCTCGTTACCGGCAAGTCTCTTTACTCGTTCCATAACACATCATCCCGTGATCAACTCCTTGGTCACATTGTGCACATTATGATGATGTCCTACCGAGTGGGCCCAGAGATACCTCTCCGTTTACACGGAGTGACAAATCCCAGTCTCGATTCGTGCCAACCCAACAGACACTTTCGGAGATACCTGTAGTGTACCTTTATAGCCACCCAGTTACGTTGTGACGTTTGGCACACCTAAAGCACTACTACGGTATCCAGGAGTTGCACAATCTCATGGTCTAAGGAAATGATACTTGACATTAGAAAAGCTTTAGCATATGAACTACACGATCTTGTGCTAGGCTTAGGATTGGGTCTTGTCCATCACATCATTCTCCTAATGATGTGATCCCGTTATCAACGACATCCAATGTCCATGGTCAGGAAACCGTAACCATCTATTGATCAACGAGCTAGTCAACTACAGGCTTACTAGGGACATGGTGTTGTCTATGTATCCACACATATATCTGAGTTTCCTATCAATACAATTCTAGCATGGATAATAAACGATTATCATGAACAAGGAAATATAATAATAACCAATTTATTATTGCCTCTAGGGCATATTTCCAACAGTCTCCCACTTGCACTAGAGTCAATAATCTAGTTCACATCGCCATGTGATTAACACTCACAGGTCACATCGCCATGTGACCAACATCCAAGAGTCTACTAGACTCAATGATCTAGTTCACATCACTATGTGATTAACACTCAAAGAGTTTTGGGTTTGATCATGTTATGCTTGTGAGAGAGGTTGTAGTAAACGGGTCTTGCCATATTCAGATCCCTATGTATTTCGCAAAACTTTATGTCATATCATAGATGCTGCTACCACGTTCCACTTGGAGCTATTCCAAAATGTTGCTCCATTATACGTATCCGGTATCTCTACTCAGAGCTATCCGGATAGGTGTTAAGCTTGCATCGACGTAACTCTTTACGTCGAACTCTTTATCACCTCCATAACCGAGAAACATTTCCTTATTCCTCTAAGGATAATTTTGACCGCTATCTGGTGATCCACTCCTAGATCACCTTTGTACCCTCTTGCCAGACATGTGGCAAGGTACACATCAGGTGCGGTACTCAGCATGGCATACCGTATAGAGCCTATGACAAAAGCATAGGGGATGACCTTCGTCCTTCCTCTTTCTTCTGCCGTGGTCAATCTTCGAGTCTTACTCAACTTCAGACCTTACAACTCAGGTAAGAACCCCTTCTTTGACTGATCTATTTTGAACTCCTTCAAAAACATGTCAAGGTGTGCGTTCTTTGAAAGTATCATCAGGCGTTTTGATCTATCTCTATAGATCTTGATGCCCAATATGTAAGCAGCTTTATCCATGTCTTCCTTTGAAAAACACTCTTCAAACAACCGTTTATGCTTTCCAGAAATTCTACATTATTTCGGATCAACAATATGTCATCCACATATACTTATCAGAAATGTTGTAGTGCTCCCACTCACTTTCTTGTAAATATAAGTTTCTAGCAAACATTGTATAAACCTAAAAGCTTTGATCACTCCATCAAAGCATATATTCCGACTCCGAGATGCTTGCTCTAGTCCATAGAAGGATTGCTGGAGCCAGCATACCTTTTTAGCATCCTTAGGATCGACAAAACCTTTTATTGTATCACATACAACTTTTCTTAAGAAAACTGGTAAGAAAACTTGTTTTGACATCCATCTGTCAGATTTCATAATCGAAAAATACAGCTAATGCTAACATGATTCCGACGGACTTAAGCATCGCTACGGGTGAGAAATTCTCATCGTAGTCAACTCCTTGAACTTGTGAAAAGACTCTTTTCGACAAGTCGAGCTTCATAGACGGTAACATTACCGCCCATGCCTATCTTCTTCTCAAAGATCCATTTATCTCAATGGCTTGCCGATCATCGGGCAAGTCCACCAAAGTCCATACTTTGTTCTGATACATGGATCCTATCTCGGATTTCATGGCTTCTAACCATTTGTTGGAATACGGGCCCACCATCGCTTCTCCATAGCTCGTAGGTTCATTGTTGTCTAACAACATGATATCTAAGATAGGATTACCGTACCACTCAGGAGTAGTACATATCCTTGTCGACCTACGAGGTTCGATAGCAACTTGATCTGAAGCTTCATGATCACTATCATTAACTTCCTATTCAACAGACGTAGGCGCCACAGAAAACATCTGTCGGTGTCAAAACCGGCGGATCTCGGGTAGGGGGTCCCGAACTGTGCGTCTAGGCCGGATGGTAACAGGAGACAGGGAACGCGATGTTTTACCCAGGTTCGGGCCCTCTTGATGGAGGTAAAACCCTACGTCCTGCTTGATTAATATTGATGATATGGGTAGTACAAGAGTAGATCTACCACGAGATCAAGGAGGCTAAACCCTAGAAGCTAGCCTATGGTATGATTGTTGTTTATGGAGTTGATGTCCAACGGACTACAACCCTCCGGTTTATATAGACACCGGATAGGGTTAGGGTTACATAGAGTCGGTTACAATGGTAGGAGATCTTGAATATCCGCACCGCCAAGCTTGCCTTCCACGCCAAGGAAAGTCCCCTCCGGACACGGGACAGAGTCTTCAATCTTGTATCTTCACAGTCATGTCCCCGATCTCATTCGGGACTCCGAACTCCTTCGGTACATCAAAACTCATAAACTCATAATATAACTGTCATCGAAACCTTAAGCGTGTGGACCCTACTGGTTCGAGAACAATGTATACATGACCGAGACACGTCTTCGGTCAATAACCAATAGCGGAACCTGGATGCTCATATTGGCTCCCACATATTCTACGAAGATCTTTATCGGTCAGACCGCATAACAACATACGTTGTTCCCTTTGTCATCGGTATGTTACTTGCCCGAGATTCGATCGTCGGTATCTCAATACCTAGTTCAATCTCGTTACCGGAAAGTCTCTTTACTCGTTTCGTAATACATCATCTCGCAACTAACTCATTAGTTGCAATGCTTGCAAGGCTTATGTGATGTGTATTACCGAGAGGGCACAGAGATACCTCTCCGACAATCGGAGTGACAAATCCTAATCTCGAAATACGCCAACCCAACATGTACCTTTGGAGACACCTGTAGAGCTCCTTTATAATCACCCAGTTACGTTGTGACGTTTGGTAGCACACAAAGTGTTCCTCTGGCAAACGGGATTGCATAATCTCATAGTCATAGGAACATGTATAAGTCATGAAGAAAGTAATAGCAACATACTAAACGATCGGGTGCTAAGCTAATGGAATGGGTCATGTCAATCACATCATTCTTCTAATGATGTGATCCCGTTAATCAAATAACAACTCTTTTGATCATGGTTAGGAAACATAACCATCTTCAATTAACGAGCTAGTCAAGTAGAGGCATACTAGTGACACTCTGTTTGTCTATGTATTCACACATGTATTATGTTTCCGGTTAATACAATTCTAGCATGAATAATAAACATTTATCATGATATAAGGAAATAAATAATAACTTTATTATTGCCTCTAGGGCATATTTCCTTCACCGAGGGCTCTTTTCAAGAGGAGCTAGGCTTGTGGCAACGAGAGTGGTTTTATATCACCGCTCCCCGGAGCACCAAGTGGGTGGCGCCTCCTGCCTTTCGCTCGGGTCCCCCACCACGGCTAGCGTCATGGGTCAACAGAGGGTTAGATTGGGGTTTGCCCAAAGACGTGCCCTTGTTACAGGGCCGAATTAAGGATCTCTTGGAAGGAGACCTCAGCCTGGTCAAGGTGACGCAAGTCATGCTGATTCGCCGAATATTGCCCAGCAAACATCGCCCCCTTCGCCTGTGGGAGTTTAATCCAGAGGGACCGCGAGCTCTCCAGAACTTTATGGGCGCAACGCCCGTGGAGATGTATGAACTGTTCTTCGGATCACAAGAGGTGTGTCCGGATTTAACCGAGGACGCAGGCCTAAGCTGCAATCGCCCGGATACTCAAGTAAGAAACCTTGTGCCCGGACCTTCTATCCGTATAATTGTCATAAACTTGCCCTTAAAAGAGCCGTCCTTTTAAACAGGAGTGGATAGCGAAGGCAAAGCTGATCAGGTGTCCGGCTCCCCTTCCCGAAACCAGGCCGGATCCCGTGCTGGTCAGGATGCTGGAGATAATGCCTTTGGATGGAAGCAAGGGGGAGGACAAGGAAACTATGGCCTCCTCGAAGGAGGCTGCTCCAAAGGGAGGAACCGACAATTCCTCTCCTAAGGGGAAGAAGAGAGCCGCCTCTGACGACCCGGAAACCATGGCCTTGAAGCGGGGAAGAAAATCCTCGTCAGAGGGTCCGACGCCGGGGAGTTCCTCGGCCGGACTACGCCCTCAAGGGGATCAGCCCTCCAGCGAGCCGTAAGTAGAGAAAGATTTTCCTTTTGAGGGATGAGGGAAATCCTTAATTTATATCTGAGAAGATTAACCAAACCTTTACCTTGTAGCTCGGACCTCAGCCCTTCTCAGCAGGGCTCATCTTCGGGGGATCTCCTTCCGGAGATGATGGAGAGCGGGACGCCTCCCCCTGCCGTGCCGCCTAGCGAGGCGGGCGACCCTAAGGTGTCGTCGCGGAGGGTTTCTCCGAATCCGGCAGGGGCGGAAGGTAGCTATGTGCCCCCCCGAGGTTCTCCGCGTCCGGCCTTCGAAAGAGGTCATGGGATGGGCCCGACACCGTCTAGTGCTCGGCCGAAGGAGCTAAAGATTCTACTGGGGCGAGCTTCTATCTCAGAGGAGCACCGTGCATTGATGGGCACGGTGATTGAAAGGATTTCATCCGCAGAGAGCGGATTGCATGAGGCCGTCAAAAGTTTACTGACGGGTTTCGAGGTACATTAGATAATGTATACTTTTGTCAGTTGCGCATGAATAAGATGCGCCCTGTGTAGATAGTAGCCCCTGAGACTCTACACGTCGTCAAGAAATGACGGCACGCGGGAGGATCATAATCCCAGGTCTAAGATGTCGCCTTTGAATGTAGGTGGCGAGGTGTCCGGAATCTAGCCGAACTGATGATGTAGCCGAACTAAAGCGGCAACTGGACGTGGCAGATGCCGACATCGCGCTTGTCAACAAGCGGCTTGATGAGGCTCAAGGTATGTAATTCTTCGGGCGGCATCGGGTAAGAGGAGCTTCATGCCAGTGTCTTACAATGTGTGTGCTTGACGCAGATGGTACGACCGCCGTGGAGAATCTTAGGGCAGAACTTGCCCGAGCTAAGGAGCAAGCCAAAAAAAGCGATGCGGCTGCCGAGAAGGCCCTTGAAGAGCTGAGAGCCGAACAGGCTGCTCACTGCCGAAGCAAAGAAGAGATGGCCGAGATGGCCGAGAAGTTAAAGAGCGCTGCAGACCGTTGCAAACTTCTTGAGAAAGAAGACCGGGCGAGACAGACGGACTTAGAGAAGGCCGTTGCCGATGCCAAGGACGCTCGCTCTGCGATGAGAGCTGTGAAGGAGGAGCTGCGTCAGGCCGAACAGATTGCGGCTGGAAAGCCCTTTATGCTGCGAAGGAAATTTTGTGATCCGAAGTTTGCTCCGTTGGACCGGATGTGGAGTGTGGAGGATACCTATCTGGACTTGGCAGCGAGTGCTGCTGATGCGACCGAACACTTTCGAGATCAGAAAGATCGCGAAGTGGAAAAGCTTTTCTGGTCGCAGTTTCACAATCCAGAGCGTCCACTGGCAGTGGATGATCGTTTGGCTCAATGGGCCGAACTGAATAGGTTGTCTGGACTCGCCATGAAGTACGTCATGGGTCACCTGTGGCCGGGGAGATCGGAGCCGAAGAGTTATTTCAGCTTGGTGCAGCAATTCCTTGACGCGGTGCCGCGTATAAATGCAATGAAGAGGTCAGCATGCATAGAGGGCGCTAGGATGGCTCTTGCCCGTGTTAAGACATACTGGGCAGAGATGGAGACCACCGTTGTTGCGTCCCGAGATTCGGACAAAAGCCGAGTACCCTCCGAGCACTATTTTCAGGAAGTTCTTGAAGGCGCTCGTGTAATAGAGACGCAGTGCCCGAAAGATGCTATGTTATGATAGCATATGTAATTATAAAGTAATATTTTGATAAACTGTAGTGGCCTTTTTTTATACTTGTGCGGCCGTTTTAAGATATATATATATATATATATATATAGAATCTGAAAGATGGCAGTCGTTGGCTTCAGCCCCCACGCACATAGTGCGGGGGTGCTCGCAGAAGACGCATTTTCACACTTAACCCAACGTCTTGGTCCTACAAAGGAGGTGATAGCGCAGCGGGCCAGGCAACCGGACTATAATGCTTTAACACTTTCACTTAGCCATAGGAGTTTGACAATGAGACTCTTTAGGTAGCTCCTTGGTGGCAACTACGCTCGTCCGAATTTGGGGCGTGTATGTGCCTCACCGGGAAGCGGCCCTTCGTTAAAGCGGAGGAATCCGATAGATTCCAATAGGTCATCGAGTGGCTGACCAGTCTTACGCTACATCATGACAGTCAGTTTTCGGCTTTCTCTACTGAGGTGCTCGCCCGGCCGAACCGGGGGCACAATCGCAGTAGTTCTCCTGGTGCTACCTTAGCCGATAGAGCGGAACGTAAGGTAGCCGAACTCAGGAGCCGGGCAACCCAACATTTGACCAAAGACATGATTCGGAGCTGATGCATATAATGCCAAAACTCATGACGCCGAACACTCCCTAAGGTGTTCGGTCTTTATGAGTGCAGGCGAAACAACACTCTTTATTAAAAAAGCCCCTACTGTCCAGGTACGTGCAAAAATTTCTGACGTGGCCACATGCCAAGACGCCAGCCTCCTCCTTGGTTATATCAGAAAAAACCAGGGGATGTGTAGCAACAAGATACAGTAAAAAAGGTTTACGCAGGGTCTTAATCTAAAAAGAATCCTTTAGGACGGGTCCCTACTGCATGTCTGCGCCTGTGTCTCCGTTGTGCCGTGTCCTGGACGGGCGCCGCACGACGTTCATCTGTAAAAGAAAGGAACTGAGTTGAAAACGGGTCGTGCCGAACAAAAGTTTAAAATAAACAAAGTGTAAAGTAAAATATATAAATTGAGCTTTATTGTCTCTTATTGTATATGCATGGAGCCCCTAGTGCGGGGGTATATGGCCACTAAGCCTGTATCAATGATGATTTTGTACCGAACTCGTCTATTCGCGTTCGTGGTCTTTAATGACCTATTTCGAAGTTTTTTGGCCGGTGAGGCCATTTTACTGTGGGGCTGTCAAAGCGGCCGCACAGTCCCCCGCTTGGGGAGGTGCACTTTAGTGCTTCCCCTTCAAAGAGATGATGCCTCATGGACCGGGCATCTTAAGCGTGAGAGATGCAAATGCGGTATTGCGTTAAAGCGGGCGAAAGCTTCGCGTCCCAGTAGTGCTTGATAGCGACTTGAGAACGGGACGATATGGAAGGTCAGCTTTTCGCGGCGGAAGTTATCGGCAGAGCCGAATATAACTTCGAGCTGGAGAAAACCCATACAATGGGTGTCCGGACCTGGTGTTACCCCTTGAAAGGAGGTTTTGCTGCGGCGGATTCTTGCTGGGTTTATCCCCATGTGCTGGATTGTATCCTGATATATCAGGTTTAGTCCGCTGCCGCCGTCCATAAGGACATTTGAAAACTGGAGTCCGCCAATTATTGGATCGAGTATCAAGGCAGTCCAGACTACATTCTTGATATTCCTAGAATAATCTAGCTGATCGAAGATGATCGGTTTTGACAACCAGTGGCAGGACCCTTTGGGGATGGGCCGTGTGGTGCGTACCTTTACGGGCGCCGCACGTTTTGTTATGTGAAGTGAGTTCACTGTTTTTACTTCTTGTGGGAAGTTCTTTTGTTTCCTGGTGCTCTGCTTTTGGGGTTCGTCCTCGTCTTCGCTTGGTGTGTCGAGCCCCTTGTGTTCGGCATTGAGTCTGCCGGATTGTTTGAAAACCCAACAGTCTCTGTGGGTATGGTTAGCAGGCTTCCCGGGAGTACTTTGTATCTGACGTATCCTGTCTAGGATTTTATTTAGGTTGGATGGATCGTCCCTGTTATCCTGAGGGGGCGATTTTTCCTGATTTTGTCGTGAGCCTTTGAATCCGGCATTGACTGCCGTGCTCTTCGAACTTTTGTACTTAGTCCGGCGACGGTCCTTGTTGCGTCGCGGTTTTCCGTTTCCATCCCTAGCTTTGGATGTACTTGGGTCGCTGGGGCTGCACCTTGCCAACCAGCTGTCCTCCCCTGCACAAAAGTGGGTCATGAGGCTTGTTAGTGCGGCCATTGTTCTTGGCTTTTCTTGGCCGAGGTGTCTGGCGAGCCATTCGTCTCGGACTTATGCCTGAAAGCTGCTAAGGCTTCGGCGTCCGGACAGTCGACTATCTGATTCTTTTTAGTGAGGAATCTATTCCAGAACTGCCGAGCTGATTCTCCGGGTTGTTGAGTTATGTGACTAAGATCGCCTGCATCCGGAGGGCGGACATAGGTCCCTTGAAAGTTTGCTCGGAAAGCATCCTCGAGCTCTTCCCAGCTTCCAATTGTGTTTTCGGGAAGGCTTTTAAGCCAATGCCGGGCTGGCCCTTTAAGCTTAAGGGGTAGATATTTTATGGCATGGAGATCATCTCCTCTAGCCATGTGTATGTGGAGGATATAATCCTCGATCTAGACTCCAGGGTCTGTTGTTCCATCATATGCCTCTATGTTTACGGGTTTGAATCCCTCTGGGAATTCATAGTCCAGGACCTCATCGGTGAAACATAGGGGGTGTGCGGCGCCCCTGTATTTGGGTGTGCCGGATTCTGATGATGGCTTCATAGCGTTGCTTATGAGAGCTTGCTTTCTTGGCCCATAAATGGACCTGACTGGGCCATGATGCGAATCCTTAAGTGGTTCGCATGCTGATTTAGGTGCGGCACCGCTTGCCGCTTTATGGGGTCGTCTATCCGACCGTGTGGCTTTTTCATTTTTTGAATGCGAGGGCTCTAGGGCCTCTTCGTCGAATTCAGGCAGTAGCTTTCTTTTCGGATAGCTTTTAGTGCGGCGACTGTCGCCGTACTTATCTGTGGTATTGATTACTTTGCTCCATCTAATCCGGAGTGCGTCTTCCGCTGTTTTTAGCTTCCGCTTCTGCTTTTTAGGCTGCATGCAGTTGCAACGAGCCTTTCGTGGAGATTCTTTTGCTCCATAGGTTTATTCGGCGTGAGGTCGTCCGGAATGCCGTTTTCGCCGGGGGAGGGATGTTCGGTTTCTCTATCCGTGTTGCCCTGTTCGGACGGTTGCTCTAAGGCCTGCTCGTCGTCTACCGGCTCGTCCTGCTCTATGGCTGGGTTTTTGTCGAGGCGGGGCTTGGGTCGGCGTTTACGCCGACGCTTTGATTTCTTTTCGGGGGGTCGATCTCCCGTCCCATCCCCTTTTTCCTCGTTGTCGCTTCATTTAGGGGTATCCACCATGTACACATCGTGAGATGAGGTGGCTGTCCAATGCCCTATGGGCGTTGGTTCATCGGCATCTCCTGCATCGTCATCCATGCTGTCGATGTCTCCGGAGTCGAAGTTGAGCACGCCTCTTAAATTGTCGACAGTGGCTACCAAGTGGGTGGTGGGTGGGCTTTGAATTTCTTCATCGTCCGTATCCCATCCTCGCTGACCGTAGTTCGGCCAGGGCTCTCCTGATAAGGAGAGAGACTTGAGAGAGTTCAGGATATCGCCACAAGGCGAATGCTGAAAGATGTCTGCGGTGGTGAACTCCATTATCGGCGCCCCATCGGATTCGATTGGCAGGGGCGCGGGGGGTTCGGAGTCCGGGGAGGAGTCCGGATCCTCGGAGTCACGGGTCGTGCAGAGTGCGGGGCTAGCGTTCGGCTCGATCGCTTTCGGGATCGCAGCCCCCGAGGTGACGTCCAACCGCTCATCCTCAATTGGCGCAATAGGCTCCGAGTTAGGGGTCGGAACCGATGCGTGTGCGGCCTCTAGGACACTGTCCGGGGGCAGAGCTAGATCATGCCCCTCGAGATAGTGCGGCGCACTTGGCCGTGGCTCGAGCCCGTCGAAGATCAAGTCTCCGCGGATGTCAGCCATGTTGTTTAAGCTTCCAAACCTGACTTGATGGCCAGGGGCGTAGCTTTCGATCTGCTCCAGGTGGCCGAGCGGATTGGCCCGCAGAGCGAAGCCGCCGAAGACGAAGATCTGTCCGGGGAGAAAAGTCTCACCCTGGACCGTATCGTTGTTGATGATCAAAGGAGCCATCGGGCCTAAAGGCGACAACACAGAGGAACTCTCAATGAAAGCACCAATGTCGGTGTCAAAACCGGCGGATCTCGGGTAGGGGGTCCCGAACTGTGCGTCAAGGCCGGATGGTAACAGGAGACAAGGGACACGATGTTTTTTACCCAGGTTCGGGCCCTCTCGATGGAGGTAATACCCTACTCCTGCTTGATTAATATTGATGATATGGGTAGTACAAGAGTAGATCTACCACGAGATCAAGGAGGCTAAACCCTAGAAGCTAGCCTATGGTATGATTGTTGTGTATCGAGTTGATTGCCTACGGACTACAACCCTCCGGTTTATATAGGCACCAGATAGGGTTAGGGTTACACAGAGTCGGTTACAATGGTAGGAGATCTTGAATATCCGCATCGCCAAGCTTGCCTTCCACGCCAAGGAAAGTCCCATCCGGACACGGGATGAAGTCTTCAATCTTGTATCTTCATAGTCCAGGAGTCCGGCTGAAGGTATAGTTCGGCTACCCAAACACCCCCTAATCCAGTACTCCCTCAATGGGCATGGGTACATATCTGCTAGACAAGGAGCACATGCCTATCAATCCAGACTTCGAGGACAACACTGTGGTTATGAATGAGGATGAACCATCTTTTGTGCATGCACAAGCCAAGAAGGAGAAGGCAAAGGCTGAAAAGGCTGCTAGGATGCCAACTACTGAAGAAGCATCTCAGTATCTTCTAAAGAGCAAGCAAGATCAGCTTGGCTACTTGATTGCCTCCACTCTGAGGATTGAGAAGGGACTAGCCACCCTGACTCAAAACCAGGAGAGCTTGGAAAGAATCATGGAGCAAAAGTTCTATGACTTGGATGTGAAGGTAACTGAGATCCAGTCTATTGTGGAGCAACTTCAAGATGATATACAAGAGAGGAAGGGCAAGACAACCACTGATGCATTTGCCAGAGTGCCTAGAGCTCAGAGGTCTGCTGCAGTGCCTGTTCCAGACACCAGAGCCACGTCATCTGCACCAGCTACAGCTTCAGTGCCACCAGCCCCAGCACCTACTCCATTAGCTCCATCTATTTCGACTAAAGCCTTCATTCTTGGAGTTATCCGGAACACCACCACCTGAAGACCAAGCCTGAGAGACGATTTAGTGCTATGCATTTTCTAGGAACTTTTTGGTAACTTGTTGCCAAAGGGGGAGAAAAATGTATAGATCATAGGCTTCGAGAGAGAGCGTTGCTTTTTATTCTCTCTTGCTTTGGTGGTTGAACTTTATTTGCTTTGCTTGTTTGAGATACTTTCTGTCTGCGTGATACTTGGATGATCATGTGTTTGATCATATGCTACATTAATGCTTGTTGGATGACATTATCTTTTTATCCCTATATGATCATTCACTTTGCTTGGTGATGAGTGCATGTATTTAATTATTATCATTTTGAGCGCTCCACCAAGATGTATGTGACATGGAAGAGTAACCCATGAGCCTAACTCTTTGTGCATTTGCAGTCCAAAGCAAACCATAAACTATGCACAAATTTAGGGGGAGCTCTTGCCTTTCACATACTTCTCAAAGCGACAATGTTTTTCACTCTTATTATCATTTGTCAAAGCTTTGATCTATATGTTATCATCAATTACCAAAAAGGGGGAGATTGAAAGTGCAACTATCCCTAGGTGGTTTTGGTAATACTTAACAACATATAGCTCATTGAGATAATGCTATTCCAAGATTAATATTTCAGGAAAAGCTCAATGAATGGCATGGCATGGATGAGGAATGTGGACCCCTCAAAATATTAAGGACAAAAAGATTGGCTCAAGATCAAAGCTCAAGACTCTACATTTTATATTTTAGTGATCCAAGATCACATTGAGTCTATAGGAAAAGCCAATACTATCAAGGAGGGATGAGGTGTTGTTTAATGAGGTTCTTGCTTCATAGTGCTTAGTGATATGCTCCAAAACCCTCAACTACCTTCCCACATCCACATATGACCTAAACCAAAAGTCAAACTTGGCCCTACCGATTCTTTCTATCCGGCGCCACTGAGTTTCAAATGTCATAGCCACTGCCACAAACCCTAGGCAAATCGGTCTCACCGATAGGGATTTTGGTCACACCGAGATGGGGTTGTAATCTCTCTGTTTCCCTTCGTAACGTTTCGGTCCTACCGAGATGAGCGATCGGTCCCACCAAGATTGCAATGTAAACTCTCTGTTTCTCTTTTGTAACATTTCGTTCCCATCAAAATGAGCGATCGGTCCCACCGAGTTTACCTGACCAACTCTCTGGTTAGCTTATTACCAAAATGAGTCCCACCAAGTTTGTGTAATCGGTCACACTTAGATTACGTTATGCCCTAACCCTAACCATATTGGTCCTACCGAGTTGCATCTCAGTCCCACCGAAAATCCTAACAGTCACTAGGTTTGCTAAATCGGTCCGACCGAGTTTTTCACTTTGATCTCACCGAGATTGGTATATTGTGTGTAACGGTTAGTTTTTGTGGAGGCTATATATACCCCTCCACCCACTCTTCATTCGGAGAGAGAGCCATCAGAACATACCTACACTTCGTATACACATTTTCTGAGAGAGAACCACCTACTCATGTGTTGAGGCCAAGATATTCCATTCCTACCATATGAATCTTGATCTATAGCCTTCCCAAGTTGCTTTCCACTCAAATCTTCTTTCCACCAAATCCATATTCTGTGAGAGAGAGTTGAGTGTTGGGGAGACTATCATTTGAAGCACAAGAGCAAGGAGTTCATCATCAACACACCATTTGTTACTTCTTGGAGAGTGATGTCTCCTAGATTGGCTAGGTGTCACTTGGGAGCCTCCGACAAAGATTGTGGAGTTGAACCAAAGAGTTTGGAAGGGCAAGGAGATCGCCTACTTCATGAAGATCTACCACTAGTGAGGCAAGTCCTTCGTGGGCGATGGCCATGATGGGATAGACAAGGTTGCTTCTTCGTGGACCCTTCGTGGGTGGAGCCCACCGTGGACTCGCGCAACTATTTACCCTCCGTGGGTTGAAGTCTCCATCAACGTGGATGTACGATAGCACCACCTATCGAAACCACGACAAAAACATCCGTGTCTCCAATTGCATTTGAATTCTCCAAACCCTTCCCTTTACATTCTTGCAAGTTGCATGCTTTACTTTCCGCTACTCATAGACTCTTTGCATGCTTGCTTGAATTGTGTTAAGATTGCTTGACTTGTGCTAAGATAGCTAAAATCTGCCAAAGACTAAAATTGGGAAAAGGATAGATCTTGATTTGGTCAAGTAGTCTAATCACCCCCCCCTCTAGACATACTTTCGATCCTACATATTCCTGTGAAAATACTTGGTCATTTGGAAAAAGATGGTAATTGATTTATCGCTAGTTTTAGAATGCTTGGTCGTGACAATCAACCGAAGCCACAACTAGAAGTCTCCATCGTGTAATACTTTACGGTCGGTCACAGCAACAAATGGTCGATTGGACCCACGTCTCACCGAAGGGACACGCATCGGCTTGGTCTGACATGTACGACCAGTTACATCACTGACTTGTGCGACCACATTTGAGCAGTGTAGTACTCCGTCTATCTTAGTTTACAAGTCTTGCATGTGTACCTTGGTCGTTAATTTGACCAACTTAATAAGAGGCATACATTACAAAAAATATATCATTACAAACTTAAAATATTCTATTTTTTAATGATATATTTTTATGTTAAACAATTTATTTTATATAAGTCACATTGATGACCTAGATACACGTGCAAGCCTTGTAAACTGAGATGGAGGGAGCACTTGAAATTTATTTTCCACTAAACTCATCGGGAGCCGTTTCGGGCGTCGAAACCAAAACCATCAATTAATCTTTACCTTGTTCCCATCACATTCCAAGTACTAGTGCTACAATTAAGTGCAAGCCTGCTCGCACCTACTAGTACATACCAAACCTGAACGTGTTCCCACTACGCAGGTTTTAGTACTAGTGCTAGTACTTAGGTTATAAAAAGGGGAACTACCTAATCAAAAATTACTCTACCTTCCTCCTCATAAGTCCTTCTTCTTTGTTCGTGCTTGCCATGGCTGGTGTGCAGAGCTCTAGGTCGAGAACTACTCGTAACAAGGGAGCAGCAACCAAGGTTGCGGAAAAAAGAGAGGGCTCGCCGCCACGCAGAGACCTCGAAAGATCTCTCACGGGAAGGCGATGGCTCACAGGAGCGCCCTAGCCGTGGAGGCGAACATGCCGAGCTGGCGGCGCTGAAGTTGTTATCCCTCGACGGCATGCCCGATCAGCTCAATAAGCTTAAGCACCTACATAAGCAGAAGGAGTTCATCCACAGCTTGGTGGAGCTGCTGAAGCAGAGCCTTGACGACATGCCCGCTGAGCTCAATGAGCAGTGGGAGTTGACCGCCTGCTTAGTGATGCTGCTGAAGAAGAGCATTGCCTTGGAGAAGAAGGCGACCGGCGAAATCCTGCAACTTCAGGAGGAAAAGGCGAAGCTCTGCCACGAGCTCGGCCTGCTGAAGGAGGAGAAAGCCAGCTGGAAGAAGCTGCATGAGAATAGTAGTTCCTCGATGAAGATGTTGTAGGCCCTCATCATGGAACAGAAGGAGGAGTTGGCAAAGCTCCGCATCAAGCACCCGGCTGCTGTCAAAGTACGTATTGCGGCCATGGAACAAATGATGAAGGCTCGCGTCGAGAAATCCCGTGTCATGGACAAAATGAAGAAGATGGCAGAGGAGACGCGCAAGGAGATGGAGGTCGTGGAGGAGATGAAGAAGAAATTACGACTCCGTGACCAGCAACCCTTCATGTAGTGAGAGCAGCGCCCCATACTTGTGTGTGCATCTTCCTTCTTTTTAGGGGGTGATAATCTTCCTTCTTCTTTTGCTCCTGTGTTTCTTCTTTTGCTTTGGGTGTTTCGCCGCACGTGTCATGTTCTCTGTGAGGCATGAATAGAACAATGCTAACAATGAGATGACTAGCAAATTAGAACATTTTTTATCGCCACTAGCAAGATGCCCGTGCATTACATGGAACATCAAGATGCATTTTTTACAAAACACCTATTGTGATTGACCCATGCAGGAGTAATCCCATGTGTAAAAACTAATGATATCTTGAGATTTTATCGAAAAAATGGTATCTCGAGAATTTCATCAAAAAATGATATCTCGAGAAAGATGAGAGATAAGGTGAGGAGGAGTGGGGCGTGGTGGTGACTGGTGGTCGGACCGGGCGGAGGCATGGGGATGAACGGCATCGGCAGGCGGCAACGGCCACCATGCTAGATTGTTCCAGAGACTTCCTTTTTTAATTTCTCGGCAATGAGGTTGTGGGCGATAAGGATGAACGAGGCAAGGCCTTATCTGTAAATGTGGAGAGAGGTGCGGGTATCTTTTGAAAAATTGTCATAGTTTGCTTTCTATCCGTCAGATATAGATCGGACGGTCTATATTACAAGATGGCAGGCACACCATCATCACCAACTCGGTTTTTTTATAAGAGTAGAGATTAGAGATATGACACTGGGCTGCCGTGTTTCATGCTCCTCCGTCGTACTCCAGTGGAAAACTTGAGTATACCGCACAGTTCTTTGCTCCTCCTCAGGTCGTCGACACATTTATACGAGCAGTCAAATCACAAGGCATCGCCTTCCAGCAGTAATGAGCCGTCAAATCACAAAGGCCCTCGCCTCTCTTGGAACCGACCTAGCTAGACTGCCCCGCCCTCTAGCAGTAATGAGCCGTCAAATCACAAAGGCCCTCGCCTCTCTTGAAACCGACCTAGCTAAACTGCCCCGTCCTCTAGCCTTTTAAAAAATGTATACTTTCGTACCATAGTAGGATCGATGGAGCGCCATGGAGAAAAACTAACAAGATGAAATTAAATAAAAAAGGTGGTACATATAGAGAGCGCTCGTCGCCAAATTATGCATATAGTACTATTAAAAAAGCTAGTACATGCTTAAATGGGGTGCTAAATTATATTAAAGAAATTAGCATACCTATTTAATTCTTGGGTTCTTATTATTTATGCCACTAGCTGTGTATCACTACTCAGCTTTGCCATTAGAAGTTACAACTACTCAAAAATTCTATCGATCCGTGAGATGCCTGCTCAAAAATGCAATTAGATATCTCAAAAATGCCATCGTTAAGTTAGATGTTTGCTAAAAAAATGCCATTAGACATTGTTATTTTCAGGTCAAACCCGTTGGTGATGGTACATGACAAAAATAAGCTGATTCTCACAATGATAAGTGTGGCCCCGCTTGTCGGGAGTAACCAAGAGAATAATTTTACAGGAAAATAAGAACGCTGTTGGGATCAAGTAGGACCCACACTTTATTGTACTGTAGTGAGATAAAGGGAGAGATGGCATGTTGGTCCATCGGTATTTATGTCATTATAACATGGCAAAATAGATTTGAGTCACAATAATGGTGTCCAGCACAACACACCCCTCAAATAAAATTAAGCACGCTGAAATTCTTTGACAACTAAACTGCTGGCTATATGATGTTGGTCATATATATTGTACGTATATAATATGAAGAAACGAGTGGTAGTACTATACAAACTAAAAGATGAACTATAAGAAATACTAGTATGTACGTACTGAAGAGCTAAAGTAACGAGAAGAAACATAACATAGTTCTGCTGGGGGCTCAGCACAACAGACCCCTCAAATAAAACTAAGCACACCTGAAATTAAACTAAGTGTAAGTGCATCTAGTGCCCCTTAGTGATTTTGGTGTATTGAAGACTTATAGGTTAAGGGACTAATGCGTTTGTGAGTGTACACAGGTCTATAAGTCAATGAGGAGTTTGATCTTTACAGAGAAAGTCAACCCCTAAAAATGAAGTTCTTCGACTGAAGACTTTGAATCTCTGAAGACTTTCTGAAGACTTTGAAAGTGAAGAAATTGGTGTGACCTTGAAGACTTGGTATTCATTCGAGGAACATGAAGAGTGAAGACTTTTGTTTTCGTAGTTTCATTTTCTCTTTTTTGAGTCATAGGAAACACCGTACTGTTAAAGGGGGTCAAGGAAATACTAAGGAAAAATTTCCATGTGATGCTCAACTCAAAATCCTACACCTACCAATCCCTTCGAGTGAAGCCATTGGAAATCTCATACAGTCCAGTCATATTCTTCAGCGACAGAGACGAAGTTCTTCTGGTCTCTGAGGAATTTGTTCTGACTGAGGAGTTAGGAATTCGCAAGTGCGGATTTCCTAAAAAGTGAGGAACATGATAGCCCTGAAGATTTTGCTACTCAAAATTCCGACCGTTGCTGTGCTATGCGCCAGCTGTCCCAAAATATCTATCCATCTAGCGGTCACATCATTGAAGGGCATTTATGTCTTATCATGTCGGGCTGCTCCCTAGGCTATAAATAGCCGCCCCCTACAACCAGTAGCTGGTTGGCTGCTCCGAGAGAAACTGACACTTGTCATTTGAGAGCAACCCATCCTCCGAGGACTTTGAGCGAAAACCCCCAGTGATTGAGCATCACTGAAGAGATTGATCCTGCGTGGATCCGATGCTTGTTACCTTTGAAGACTATGCTTCTTCAAGACGGTTAGGCGTCATGGTCTAGAGCATCCAAGAGGAATTATGGATCGCCGAGTGACCGAGTTTGTGAAGGTTCGGAAGTCACCTGAAGACTTACCACGAGTGATTGGACGAGGTATGTGTGACCTTAGTTCAAGGAGAATACGGTGATGACTGGGTGTCTTGAGCTGCGTGTTCAGGACTGGGTGTTCGGGACTGTGTGTCCTCGAGTTTAAATACTCAGCCGCTCCAACCAGACATACAACTGAGACAGCAGTTGGAACTGGTCTACCAAATCATTGTCCTCACCAAGCTTACTGGTTCTATTCCCTCAACTCGTTCATTCCCTCATAACTGTGTTGTGTGTTTGTTCATATCTGTGTTTGAAGTCTTTGACTGAAGACTTTCTCAATTTCCTCAGTTCAATTTCTTCAGTCTGTTTGTCTTCATCCTGTGTTATCCTGTGGTTACGCTTCCTGTACTCTGTGCATGTCTTCATTTCATCATGATGACTATGCTTGTATTCTGCTATGTTTACTTTTGAGTACTTATTCCGCTGCTAGTAGTTCTTCGCTAAGGAATTTCCTCACCGGCAAATTCCTCAGTGAATAATTTCATAAAAATCGCCTATTCACCCCCCCTCTAGTCGATATAACGCACTTTCAATTGGTATCAGAGCAAGGTACTCCCTTGTTCTGTGTGATTTTGGTTTAACCGCCTGGAGTTTAGTTATGTCGACCGCAGGTATGATCAAGGTATCTGCTGGGTGTCCTACTTTCGATGGGACGGACTACCCCTACTGGAAGAATAAGACGAATGCATCTTGAGGCAATTGATAACGATCTCTGGTATGTTGTGGAAAATGGTGTTCCCTCAGTCACACCTTCTCTGAATGCTGCTGATGTGAAGAGATTCAAGCAACTCGACTCTCAAGCGAAGAATATCATATGTGGCCATCTGAGCAAAGGACAGTATGGCAGAGTGAGTGCTTTGGAGACAGCGAAGCTTATCTGGGACAGGTTGTCCAAAGTGAATGAAGGAGTCTCAACACAACGTGACTCTCGAGTTGATGTTCTTCGCAATCTCTTCAATCGCTTCAAAAGACTCAACAATGAAAATGTTCAACAAACCTTCGATCGCCTCACTGACATCTCAAATGAGCTTCAAGCAGTTGGTGCCACTGACATCACCGACCATGAGGTGGTGAAGAAATTGCTGAGATCGCTTGATTCCTCATTTGATACTCTAGCATTGATGATACAAGAACGTGCTGGTTACAAGTCACTTGATCCCGCTGATATTCTCGAGAGGCTAAATACTCATGAGTTCCAACTTGCTGAAAAAGAGATCTCTATGGTTCGAGCTATGGCAGATCACGCGCACTGAAGGCCAAGGCAGTGTCTGAGTCCGAAGATGAAGACTCTGGTAGCAGCCTTGGTGATCCTAAAGAACTAAGCCATGATCTGGCTCTGCTCGTGAAGAAATTCCAAAAGTTCTCAAGACGTGGTCGCCTTGGAAGACCCTCAAGGAGCAATGATTCCTCATCCAGTGACTACAAGAGGAGGCTCTGTCACAAGTGCAAGAAACCTGGACATTACATTCAAGATTGTCCTCAGTGGGAAAAGGAATCAAAGAAGAAGAAATACAAAGATTACAGTTCTGATGATGCGAAGAAAAAGAAGAAATCCACAAAATCTTCATCATCAAAATCCTCAAAGTCTTCATATCACAAGAAGAGCAGCTCCAAGAAGGCTAGGGAATTCATTGGCAAGGAAATGGACTCTGAGGCTGAATCTGAAGAAAATGAGGAAGAGGAGACATCTGAGGAGTCCGAATCCGGAGTGGCGAGCCTAGCTCTCGCTACTGCATTCGTCAGCAAGTCTATCTTCAACACTGAAGAAAATGACCTCACCAACAAGGCTGATGAAGGCGATGATGACTATGCTCCCACCTATTGCTTCATGGCAAAGGGTGCCAAGGTACTCAAATATACCTCCTATGAATCCAGTGAGCATGAATCTGATGAAAACCTTAAGCCCAGCTATTCTAAACTTGCTAAGATTGCTGTAAAACAACAAAGGGATCTTGAAAAGGTTCAAAACATGCTAGAAAAAAGTGATGATATGTTGGGTGAAGAAATGGATCGCACTAAAGCCTTGACTGAAAATCTTCAGAGACTTCAGACTAGGTTTGACAATCTTCAAGGTCATTATAACACTCTCTTATCCGATCATGAGAAGCTTTCTTATGAATTTCTTCAAAGAAAGCAAGACCTTGAGAAGCTAAGAGTGAGTTATGAAGATCTTCAGAAGGAGCGCGATTCATTACTTGCTCAACAAATCAGCGCTTCTCAGGAAAAATTTGTTCCTCCTTGTTTGAAATGCATTGAACGTGAATCTGCTAATTCTTCACCTGAATGTTCAAATGCTGCTAATGTTTCAAATTCTTCACATGCCTCTGCTATCACTAATTCCTCATCTGAGGACATTGCTAGTATCACTGATGATGCAGGGCTGAAGGAATTGTACATGACAGGCATGTACAAAAGCCTCAAAGGGCATCAGACTCTTTGTGATGTGCTTAAAAAGCAGATCCTCAAGAGGAACCCTAGGAAAGAGGGCATTGCCTTTGAGAGGAAACTCAATGCTGATGGTACATATTGGAAGCCTGAGCAGTACCCCAAAACTACATGGGTTGCTGCAAAGGGACCTCCAGTTGATCCATCTAACTTATCTGGATTTGCATGTGAATCTCCTCGTTCTGATGATGAGTCATTTGGCTCCAACTATAAACTGTTCAAAAATCAGAATGGTGAAGTATTTGCTAGATATGTTGGCACTAACTGCAGGAACGGTTCCCCTATGAAGAAAATCCGGGTTCCCAAAAGATGCCTTGAAAATCTTCAGGTGAATGTCATCATGATGCCACCTGTGAAGAATAGGAACCCCAGATCAAATTCTTCATATGAACCAAATTCTTCATATGGATCCAAGTCCTCATACGGACCAAACTCCTCACATGGATCATATTCCTCAAAAGGATCAAAGTCCTCATATGAACATCATCATGCTAACCCGTCTGTTTCGCAGGGAAGATCTAAGGATTATGGATATGTGCATTATTCTTCAAATCATTATGTCCATAAGTCCTTGAAGAATTTCTCTGCTTACTCTTATGCTTACTCTAACCCCTCTTATGTGAAACGAAATGGACTGGCTTCTATGCCATCCTTCTCTTATGAAGCTCGCAGAATGATGAACTCTTTGCCACCCCTTCAGATGTGGGTGGTGAAGAAAAAGAACTAATCTCTTATGCAGGGTCAGGTCTCCAGACGTACGTAATCGTCTGAAGAATTTGCTGGAGACCTGAGCATGCCTGATAGGATGCAGGCTAATCATGAAGAAATGAACTTTCATTTCTCACGTCCTCATATTGCTTTATCTGTTCTTTTGCTTGATGAAATTGATCTGATGAATTGATGTCATATTCTTCACTGATGAAGTATATGAGTTTGTAAGCTGCACTAATTCATCTGCAGGATGATCAACCCAAAGCCATTGAGTGGGTCCTCGATAGTGGATGTACAAATCACATGACTGGTGACAAGAATCTATTGATGGATGCTCCATTATCTCCGTCGCATCTGAAGCATATCATCTTTGCTGACAAAGGCAAAAGTCAGGTATTGGGTCTAGGTAAGGTTGCGATCACAAAGGATCGACACATGGAGAAAGTCATGCTTGTTGAGTCCTTAGGATACAACCTTATGTCTGTCTCAATGCTTTGTGATCTTGATATGGTTGTTGTCTTTGGAAAGTACCGTTGTGTTGTGGTTATGGAAGCTGAAAATTCCAAAGTCTTCGAAGGCTTTAGGAGAGGAGACCTGTATATTGTTGATTTCTCTACAGGACCACAACCAGCCGTGTGCCTACTTGCAAAAGCTTCAGAAGGCTGGATCTGGCATCGACGACTTGGTCATGTGGGCATGAGGAATTTGTACACGCTTGTGAAGAAGAAGCATGTCATTGGCATCGAGAATGTCAAATTCCTCAAAGATCACCTATGCGGAGCCTGTGAAGCTGGGAAGATGACAAAGGCTAAGCATCCAGCGAAGACTATCATGACCACTACTCGTCCATTTGAATTGCTTCACATGGATCTCTTCGGTCCTAATCATTATTCTGCTGTTTCAAATGATGCATCTCAATATGGCTTTGTTATTGTTGATGATTACTCTCATTATACATGGGTACACCTTGTTACTTACAAACATGAAGTGCAGGAAGTCTTCAAACGATTTTCCTCGAGGGCTTCAACCAACTTTGGTGTGAAGATCAAGCACATCCAAAGTGACAATGGCACTGAGTTCAAGAATTCTGGTCTTGATGACTATCTTAATGAACTTGGTATTACTCATGAGTTATCTACTCCTTACACTCCTCAACAGAACGGCGTCGTGGAGCGCAAGAACATGACTCTTGCTGAGATGGCTCGCACTATGCTTGATGAATACAAAACGCCTTGTCGTTTCTGGACTGAGGCAATTGATACTGCATGCCACATCATCAACAGAGTATATCTTCACAAATTCTTCACGAAGACTGCCTATGAACTCCTCACTGATAAAAAACCCAATGTAAGTTATTTCAAAGTCTTCGGTGCTAAATGTTGGATTAGAGATCCTCATCACAACTCAAAATTTGCACCGAAAGCACATGAAGGTTTTATGCTTGGTTACGGAAAGGACTCGCACACCTACAGAGTCTTCAACAACGTTCTTCACAAGGTTTTTGAAACTGTAGATGTGCGGTTTGATGAAACTAATGGCTCACAAAGAGAGCACCTACCTACTGTGATAGATGAACCAACACCTGAGGAAACTATCAAGTTCAAGGCTACCGAGGATGTCATTCCTACTGAAGAATCTGCTGAAGAATTCATTCCAGAACATGAAGAACGTCGAGCTAATGCACCTGAAGAAAATACTGAAGAAAATGGTGCTGAAGAGAATGCTGATCAAATTCTTCAACGACAACCAGCTCATCCTCGCATTGCAAAAGAAGTGCAAGTTGAAAAGATCATCAATGACATCAAAGCGCCAGGTCCTCTCACACGCTCAAAAGCTTCACATTTATCTAACTTTTGTGGGCACTATGCTTTTGTCTCTATCACAGAGCCCACTAAGGTAGATGAAGCATTTTTGGAGCCTGAGTGGATTCAGGCCATGCAAGAAGAATTACATCAGTTCGAGCTCAACAATGTCTGGGAACTGGTCAAACATCCAGATCCTCGCAAGCACAATATCATTGGCACAAAGTGGATCTACCGCAACAAGCAAGATGAAAATGGCCTTGTGGTGAGGAATAAGGCACGGCTCGTAGCTCAAGGCTATACACAAGTTGAAGGAATTGATTTCGATGAAACTTTTGCACCTGTTGCTAGACTTGAAGCTATTCACATATTACCTGCTTATGCTAACCATCATGATATCACTTTATATCAAATGGATGTGAAAAGTGCATTCCTCAATGGTAAGCTTGAGGAAGAAGTATATGTTGCTCAACCCCCAGGTTTTGAAGATCCAAACAATCCTGACAAAGTCTTCAGACTCAACAAGGCCCTCTATGGCCTCAAGCAGGCCCCACGGGCGTGGTATGATACCTTGAAGGAATTCTTCATGAAGAAAGGCTTCAAACGCGGTTCACTCGACCCTACTCTTTTCACTAAATCTTATGATGGTGAATTGTTTCTGTGCCAAATATATGTTGATGATATTATCTTTGGCTGTACTGACCAACGTTATAGTGATGAATTTGCCTATATGATGAGTGAAGAATATCAAATGCCTATGATGGGAGAGTTGAAATTCTTCTTAGGTCTTCAAATTCATCAACAACGCAATGGCATATTCATATCTCAGGAGAAATACCTCAAGGATGTACCGAGGAAATTCGGCATGCAAGATTGCAAAGGCGTCAAAATTCCTATGCCCACAAATGGCCATCTGTGCACTGATGAAAATGGTATTAACTTTGATCATAAGGTATACCGCTCCATGATTGGCCAGACATAATGCTTAGTGTTTGCATGTGTGCCCGATTTCAAGCTACACCGAAGGAATCACACCATAAGGCTGTGAAGCATATTCTTCGATATCTAGCTCACACACCAACACTTGGATTATGGTACCCCAAGGGCTCGGCTTTTGATCTCATTGGATATTCTGACTCTGACTATGCTGGTGATCGTGTGGACCGCAAGTCAACATCTGGTACATGTCATTTCCTCGGACGATCTTTGGTCTGTTGATCCTCGAAGAAAAAGAACTGCGTATCACTATCTACTGCTGAAGCTGAGTACATTGCCGCTGGTTCTTGCTGTGCTCAATTGCTATGGATGAAGCAAACTCTCAAGGACTACAACGTCAACATGAAGAATGTGCCTCTCTTCTGTGACAATGAGAGTGCCATCAAGGTTGCTCACAACCCAGTTCAGAACTCGAAGACTAAGCACATTCAGATTCGTCATCATTTTCTTCGTGATCATGTGTTGAAGGGCGACATTTCTATTGAGCATGTGAAGACTGAAGAACAGCTAGCCGATATCTTCACAAAGCCCTTGGATGAGAAGAGATTTAGCAAGTTGCGGTGTGAGCTAAATATCCTAGAATCTTCGAATGTTCTTTGAAAAGGACACTCATCCTAACACTTATGCAAAATTGATGACTTAGATGTGCAACACATGAAGAAATGTTTTTCTTCAATCAATGAAGAATAACACTCTTAGTGTGAAGAAATTAACGAAGAATTTGATTCCCAGGACCCTACGATAATTGTACACGGTGTCTGAAATCATCATTCTTATACGGTGGGTCACGCCACCACCAAAAGTTTAAATTCCTCAGTTGTTCATATTCTTCAACTTTGCATTGTTTTCACTGTTTTTGTCGTTTTCTTCATTGGCTATATATATGAGTTTATGTCCTCTATAGCATTCACTTATTGCTATTTCTTCAAGTTGGTTTTTCTGCTAAGTGAATGTGATCGGACCCTTCCCCTCTATGCTATACTCAACCCAATCTGTTCACAAATTCTTCATATGCATTCTATTTGAAACTCGTTCAAAATCTTCACTGTGTCCTTGTCAGCTGAAGAAATTAACGAAACTTTAAAACCTATCTTATCTAAATTTTCGGCTTTGCTGCTCAAACCATTCCGCATCCCACGATACACTTATCCATTCACCCACGATCGCACACGATCTCCACCTCTCAGTATGTGGGTGACACATGTCAAGCGAATGAGAAGGGTCAGGGGCACGTTCGTCCAATTTCTTCGGTCGAACAGTTTTTCACCGTGGCTATAAATACCCCTCTTCCCCTTCCTCACTTCCTTTACTCCGCTCGACCTCTCTCCAGCTCGAGCTTCTTAAAACCCTAGCGCGCCGCTACTTCATCGTCGCCGGTGAGGAAGAGCTTCACTGCCTCGACCTCGTCGCTGCCGTACTCGCGCCGGCCGCGGAAATCTTCACTCTGCCGCTGCCGTAGCTGTCTTCCTCCGCCGAGTTAGGGCATGGAAGATCTACACAGACGAACTTCACCTCTCCACTTCACTATTCGTCGTGTTCTTCATCCAGGGTAATTAAAAGTTACTTTTACTGCCCTCGTTGATTCGAATGATTATCTACAAAATCTTCAAAGGTGTTTCTCTTCATATCTTCACACACTAAACACCTCACAAGTCATCTGTTCTTGATTCGTTTCTCTAAGCATCATTTTTCTTCAAGATTCCTCAATTGTGTGGATCTTCGATCTATACAACTCTGGAACCTAAGACAAAGAACGCTTAGTGAAATTCTTCAAGACTCATCTGGTCAAATTCCTCAAACTTGTTCCTTTTTGAAAAACTTTCTGAGAACGCATATGACCTCTCCAAATTCCTCGCAACTATACTCTGTTCACAGGTACTCATGTCAGCTGCTGAATCACTAGGTTCTCATCAACTTAACTCATTTGCAGTGTTCCTCGAAGAAAAGTTGCATACTTCTTCAGAGAATTCAATTGCCCAAATTCCTCAACTGAAGAAAATGGCTGACAGTAAGAAGCCACAGAAAGGAGGAAAGAGGCCTGAGGTCAATACAGCGTTTGAGATCCCTGATGAAATATATGCTGGCTACTGCACACCTCCTGAGGAAACCAAGAATGAGCGCAAGGTGCGCATTAAGAAGATAGAGAGGAGATGGGCTAGAGAGTGAAGGGAGTACAGATATGTCACTCCCAAATACATGAAGAAATTCGCACCCAATCCTCCATGCGCAAGACCTCCATTGGCACCTGGCCAAATAGCTGATCCCACCAGCCTCAAGCGCGGTGAGGACTATCCTGATGAATGGGCCAAGCGCCAAGCCAAGTTGGCTAAGCAAGCTAGAGAAGCAGTGAGGAAATTCAATGAAGACTCTGCTGCTGCTGCCTCTGCTGAGGCCTCTGCTGTCAAGCCAAAGAAGGCTATGTCAAAGAAGCCTGCGCACAAGCCAAGTGCTTCACCAACAGTGCCCTCAAGGCCAAGTTCCTCAGCAATGCCCTCACGACCAGAATACTCAAATCCCTCACGGCCAATTCCTCATGCTGCTCCTGCCCCTTCAAAATACTCAGCTCCTCCAAAGTCCTCGGCTGTTCCGACAAAGTCCTCAGCACCTGTGCATCTTGCCTCATGCCAAAGGACTGCAGGCATCTCAATTGCCTCAGGAGCTTCAGCTAGTTCCTCAGTTGCACCAAATTCCTCAATGGGACCCTCTCTACTGAAGACAAAGGCCACTGCTGGACGAGGTCCTCGCCCTAGTCCTCAGAAGAAGCAAGTCGCCTTCCAAGTGCCGTCTGATGAAGACGAAGCTGATGATGATGAACTTGCTGAAATCATCAGAGATAGGCAAGTCAGGGCCGCTAGAGCCAAGGGAACAGATGTGCCACTGCTTTTGGATCCCAAGTTGATCCTCGAATACATTGATGTTTGGCACAAGGACCCCAACACTCCCATGCCTGATTTCAAGTTGACTCCTGGCCAAAGTCACATGCTGACCCATTTCATCCAAGAAGAAAAATGGAAATATGAGAAGGCCAGGCAGATCAAGAAAGCGCAGTACAAAAAGGAGCGCTATCTGAAGAAAAACGTTGTCTCTATGACAACTGAAGAACTTGTCACTACTCAATCTGAGATCAAGAAACTCAGTGATGAATTTGACGCATACCATGCTGATTGGCTTGGAGCCAAGGTTCGTTTTGTGAAACTTGCGGATAACTTCACTTCCAATGTTGCTGCCCCAACGCAATAGGAAGTTCCTCAGGCTGAAGCATCTGCTCAGCCGACTGAAGAACATGCCAGCACCGCTGATGAAAATCAGGCTGCTGAAGAAAATGTGAGTTCCGGGGCTGATGACTGCATTCTAGCCGCTGAAGAAATTTCCAGGGCATCCACTAGTGGTGCACCTGAAGAAACTGAAGAAATCAGGGCAACTGCATCAGTTGTGCCTGAAGAAAATCAACCAAATACCTCTGCTCCTCCTGCACCAACATCAATTCCGATCCTTCCATCTGCATCAGATGTGAAGAAGACCAAGGCCACAGAGCGTGCAACAGTGAAGAAAAGGAAAGCATCAGCTACTTCAGATTCTTCAGCTCCGAAGAAGATGAAGTCTTTGACCAGCTCATTTGCTAATCCTATTGATGCTGTTCCAATCTCAACCATGCCATCAAAGGACCTTGATCCTTTTGGTGAAGAATATGAGATCCCTAGCGGATCTGATGAAGAAAATCATTCTGCTACTTCGTCAGAGCAGATTGATGAAGAAATTGAAGTGGATACGCTCCCTTCAACACCTGTTATCTCCTCGCCTATGCCTCAGTTCACAGCTAAAGAGGCTGGCGTTGAAGAAATGGAAGATGAAGATGTGGACGTTGGCTGCTCCACACCAGTAATTAGTGATGAATTCTGGGAAAGTCAGCATCCAAACTCTCCAATGTTCACACCGTTGCAGCAAATACCACAGTCCCCCGCACAAACTGTTCAAATGGGCTCTGAAGAAACTCACCCCACTTCATCTGTACATGAGGAAATTCCAGCCACTAGCGCTGAAGAAACTGCTGCTGCTGAACATCTAAAGACGCAGCCTACCACTGAAGAGGAACCAGAAATTTCTCAGCCTAAAGAACCTGAGATTGCGATTCTTGAGGTCGTGATGCAACTCACTGACACTCATCTGCCCCAGCCAAAGGATCCATTCTCATGCAAGCAAAAGTTCAAGGCTGATGATTTCTTCGGCGAGCATGTATTCTTCGAAGACTACAACCCTTATAACTCTGCTCGCATTAGGAAGATGCGTTTCTGGACTGCTAGTCAAGCCAATTTCTATTCCTCAGTGCTTTTCAACAAAGAGAAAATCTTCTACCATAAGCACATTCCTCACGTGGATATGGAATCTCTGCCGTTCTTTGCACCAGTCCTTAGTGTTCTTCACGACGCTGGACTGTTAAATTTTTGCTCTGACATCTGTGATTGGAATGAAGAACAAATTCTTCAATTTTATGCGACGCTGCACATCACAGGACATTCCAAAGATGTGAATTCATGGGTGCTGGACTGGATGTCTGAAAACACTCACTACACTGCACCAGCTTCTAAATTGCTTTGTGCCTTACTACTCAGTCCTCCCCTTGAAGAAGCTCGTTGCATCTACAGTGAACCTGAGCATGCAAATCACTACATGCAGGTTCTGATGAAACCTTTGAAGCTAGGTCAGGCCCCACGAACCAAATTCCTCGTGAAGGAATTACTTTATGTGCCCAGAACTTTCTATCATATTCTTACGAGGACAATGAGTCCTATCAAAGGCCACGACTCATCTGATGAGGAAATTGTTGGCATCATGAAGAATCTGGTATTCAACATCGTTCATGGCATTCCTGTCAATTATCACGATTTCTTCATGAGGACTCTGGCAAATGTTGCACTGTCTCCGTTTGAGCTGAAGCCTTATGCACCTTGGATTATGAGATTCCTCAGGACAAGGTCTTCACTCAACTACAAAGCTGATTTTCAGAATCACCTCAGCTACTTGCCCCCGATTGAAGTCCTCAAGCAGACCTATTCCTCAGTTGATGAAAAGGGAAAGGCACCAGCTGTTATAGATGAAGGCATTCGTCCATTGGATGGACAGTTTCGCAAAGCTGCCTCTTATTCCACCAATGATGACTCTGCCACACATGACTCTGCCAATCCACCCAAGTCTACTCCTCAAGCCACTGCTCCTCGTGTGACGACTAATCGTGAGCTTCTGCTTAGTCTTCACCAGAAGGTGGATCGAAATCATAAATGGGTTAAGCGTCAGTTTGGTTCATTTCTTCACAACATGACTGCTACACACAATGCAGTGAAGAAAAACCATTACTACCTCCATGAAGTGTTCGGTCGCACCTGGGCCATTCTGTCACATCTGTATGGTGAAGACGATCTGAAGAAAATGGGTCTCAAGGAAGATTTTGACTGGTCTGCACCTCCGCCGAAGAAATTCAAGAAGGTCAAGGTTCCTTCCTTAGTGTCCGCTCATATTCTTCATCGCGCGACACTGATGAAAATGAAGACTTGGACGACACTACGGCAGGCCCTACTACAACAAACGACCCCAACAACGCTGGCGCTCCTTCATCAACTTGATATTCTTCAGGGGCGTTAGTCCTCATACTCGATCCTTTTGGTCATTTGATGACAAAGGGGGAGAATTTTGAGTTAGTCTTCAAGCGGGTCTTTCTATATGGGCATTTTTTTCAAGTTACAACTCTCGCTCTTCTGAGAATTTATTGGATCGAGTTGTAAACTTAAACCCGATGGTGCTCTGATACTCTTGAGACGTTTTTCTGCATGCTTATTCCTCGCTAATATTATTACACGCATGCTGAATTGCATCAGTCACCATATTTCATCATGCATTTCAAATTCTTCATAGTTATATGTCAAATGCGTGTATGAATTACAAGATATAGGGGGAGATCTCCATGATTCAACTCTTCAAGTGTGCATTGCTTCAAAAGCAAATTCCTCACTATGCACATCTTCAGGGGGAGTTCTTCTATATCTTGCAATCAAATTCCTCAATATTAGTATTTACACTTCATATGTTTATCCCCGTTGAAAACTTAACCTATATTGTCATCAATCACCAAAAAGGGGGAGATTGTATGTGCATCTAGTGCCCCTTAGTGATTTTGGTGTATTGAAGAATTATAGGTTAATGGACTAATGCGTTTGTGAGTGTACATAGGTCTATAAGTCAATGAGGAGTTTGATCTTTACAGAGAAAGTCGACCCTAAAAATGAAGTTCTTCGACTGAAGACTTTGAATCTCTGAAGACTTTGAAAGTGAAGAAATTGATGTGACCTTGAAGACTTGGTATTCATTCGAGGAACATGAAGCGTGAAGACTTTTGTTTTCGTAGTTTCATTTTCTCTTTCTTGAGTCATAGGAAACACCGTACTGTTAAAGGGGGTCGACGAAATACTAAGGAAAAATTTCCATGTGACGCTCAACTCAAAATCCTACACCTACCAATCCCTTCGAGTAAAGCATTGGAAATCTCATACAGTCCAGTCATATTCTTCAGCGATAGAGACGAAGTTCTTCTGGTCTCTGAGGAATTTGTTCTGACTGAGGAGTTAGGAATTTGCCAGTGCGGATTTCCTACAAAGTGAGGAACATGATAGCCCTGAGGATTTTGCTACTCAAAATTCCGACCGTTGCTGTGCTATGCGCCAGCTGTCCCAAAATATCTATCCACCTAACGGTCATATCATTGAAGGGCTATGCCAGCTGTCCCAAAATACCCACCTAACGGTCATATCATTGAAGGGCATTTATGTCTTATCATGTCGGGCTGCTCCCTAGGCTATAAATAGCCGCCCCCTACAACCACTAGCTGGTTGGCTGCTCCGAGAGAAACTGACACTTGTCATTTGAGAGCAACCCATCCCTCTGAGGACTTTGAGCGAAAATCATCAAGTGAGGAAAAACCAAACAAAACCCAAACACCTACAAACCCCAAGTGATTGAGCATCACTGAAGAGATTGATCCTGAGTGGATCCGACGCTTGTTACCTTTGAAGACTGTGCTTCTTCCAGACGGTTAGGCGTCATGGTCTAGAGCATCCAAGAGGAATTGTGGATCGCCGAGTGACCAAGTTTGTGAAGGTTTGGAAGTCGCCTGAAGACTTACCACGAGTGATTGGATGAGGTCTGTGTGACCTTAGTTCAAGGAGAATACGGTGAGGACTGGGTGTCCTGAGCTGCGTGTTCAGGACTGGGTGTCCGGGACTGTGTGTCCTCGAGTTTAAATACTCAGCCGCTCCAACCAGACGTACAACTGAGACAACAGTTGGAACTGGTCTACCAAATCATTGTCTTCACCAAGCTTACTGGTTCTATTTCCTCAACTCTTTCATTTCCTCATAACTGTGTTGTGTGCTTGTTCATATCTGTGTTTGAAGACTTTGACTGAAGACTTTCTCAATTTCCTCAGTTCAATTTCTTCAGTCTGTTTGTCTTCATCCTGTGTTATCCTTGTGATTACGCTTCACTCTGTGCCTGTCTTCATTTCATCAGATGACTATGGATATTGCATGGCCACAACACTTAGGAATAAGTGCATGAAAATATTGGCTCCTGCCAGAGGATGCGATAACAAGATTCAAAGACATGATCATAGCTCAATACAATACAATTGCATCAATGCCTTGACCAATTTATCAATCACAAACATCCTAAAAAAAAAGTTAGACGTCTCGGATACTAATAGGATTGTTTAGTTGCAAGATTTTACCGTGGCTGACTATGGGCTATTAAGAGAAGAAACCAATCTTAAATATCAAATCAGCCATAAAAATTAACAACAAGATAGTTTGTCTGAAGGTATATGGGGTAGAATATTGTTTTATACCATATGGTGGTTAGCAGATCGGGCGAGCAATCGTGATTCAACTAAAGTTGAAGAGATATTCGGATAGAAAAAAGGATTAGATATGAGCTAAAAAATTGTGGTGGCGGAATAAACAGCTGAGGATACAGCCCCTGTTTGATGTTAGCATAGTGGTAAGAGGGCCTTGTCTCTGCGTGTGAGCGTATCGCGTATGTCGTCCAGAGCTCCGCTATATACATTCTAACATTACCGCAGAGAGCCTAATTGATAATGCTGTAAGCAGTTGTATATAAGCCCACGAATCAAATGATAGTGTCTCGTAATTTGCAATTTAACATACCAACGCTAGAGGATCTTAGAGGTAAAAGGCACTTGGGACGTAAGTAATCTTCACTACCTCGCCGAGCAGACTGTGATGCCACCAAGAGGGGAAGCAGTGGTTGTTAATGTACAAATCGTAACAACAAAGCAAGCGGAAGCTTATACCAACGGAATGAATGTGTCGTACACGACAGGAACAGTGACCACACGACCCGCAATCAAGCACGAAACTAGGGACCTTCGCAGAGAAATTTTTGCACAACGTATACGAGAAAGTTAAAGCAGATGAACGATCCCCCGGAACATACCAGATCCGAGCAAGACAATTTATTTTGAGAGTGTAGAGAGGCAGGCATGAGTAAGCGTCAGCCATAGAACTGGCGTGGTGACACGATCATTGATAGTTCTACTAAAAAACCCGTCGCGGGATTTGCGCCTAAACAACAGACTCCATATTATCTGAGGATTGTAATGAATAGACCGGGCCGCACAGCCACAGCGCAGGACAGCAGATCATTGATCAATTGTGGTGTCTCTACTAGGGTGAAACCCCTGGCCCCGAATATAAGATAGGAGTCAAGAAGGAGGGCGGTGCCGCCAAGGAAGATTGGGTGGGGCGCGAAAGAAAAAAGCAAAAAACCAATAACAACAAACACACACAACCCCGCCCAGGAGAAGTGAAAAGGAAAACGTTCGAACCACAACACAACAGGAAAAAAAGTTGAACCAAAAACAAAACCACGGAAAGGTGAAAAATCACACCAAAAACAAACCCACCCCACAAAGCGACACCCCTGGAATACATCCCAGCGGGGACTCAACATTCCCAAACAATCAATATCGGGGTTTAACTGTAACCACCACACAAACTAATCTGCCTCCAAACTGATGACAAACAGTTAAAATGTGAAGGACCCATCACCAAAACCCACAAAAGAAATGAAATCTTGAGAACATACCTACACCACCAGTTGAAGCTTACACCAGGACATTACACACGAACTGACAAGCAACCACCTTCCCCTCAATTATCATAGAAAGGGACAACACTACACTATCTCTACACTCACCCACACATAGGAGTTTAACGTAGAAATGATGGGGCACATACAAACACAATATGATAAAAAAACCCATCGAAACAATAGGGACACACGAACCAGCAACAAAACACAAAGATGGACAACCAAACACCGGAGGGATTAGCACCACACCCACTACACCACCAGGGTCACCACCAAACGCTTCCCAGTCAACACCACGCACCGATCCACCACACTCCCACCCCGATGTCGTGACACATAAGACTGACATAGAAATGGGGGTAGGTAGAAGGAGCACCTCCACTCCCGACATCTGCCCCACGGTGGGCACCAACTGTCGTGGTTCTAAGACTGACAGTAGAGTAGATGAGGAGGCAAGATCCTAGCTATGGATTAGTTGTACACACGAGTTTACGAGTTCAAGCCGTTCGCGGAGGAAGTAACAGCCCTACGTCTCGGTGCCCTGAGGCGGTCGACTAGATTGTATGTGTGTGTGAGTTTACAAAAGATGTGAACCCTTGTCCCAGAGGGGGGGTGGCTTATATAGAGTGCGCCAGGACCCCTGCTCCCCTCCGTTACACAGGGTTCAATGTTCATAAGAGGGACGTTACTAGTAACGCCACGAGTAAAGTGTTATAAATGCCCATAAGCTATGGTTTAAGTCCGACCGTTGCAGAGTGGAGGCTTCTCGTCTTCTGGTGGTCGAGTGTCTTCAAGGAAGTCGAGTGAGCACATCTTCATGGTCGAGTGGATGATATTTTCTCTTCGACTGCTTCTGATTCTTTGTAAAGATGTCCTCGGGGAGGGTATGCTGGACAGGTCCATGACCCTACCCTAGGTACATAGCTTCATCATTAGCCCCCGAATGGATCAGGGTTCGAATGAGGAAGGGGTTGAGAACACTTCCGACCCACTCTTTGTGCTATGAATATGCCTTGTCCTGAAACAATGAGTTGAGGAGACGACGTCGACTCCTTTCTCAGTCGCCTTGGTCCATTCTTGGTTGTTGTCGAGTGAACTTTCATGGTTGAATTCCGAATGATGATGTAGAGGGTGTTTGTCTTCAGTCTGACAGGTTGTTCCGCTCCGCGGATCTCGCGGGATTCGAATTTTGGGAAGCGCGCCAGACGGGAGGAAACGAGGTCATCGGGACGGATTAGGTAAGTCTCCTGATACTTCGATCCCCGCGCCACCTTTTTCGCCACGTACTGCACGCGCGACTGTTGCGGGATTTGTTTAGATCGCTTGGGTCCACTAGTCAGCCACTCGGCGGAAGGTCTTATAAAAGGTCTCGGGCCAGGCCTCTGCTCCGCACGCCACCATTCTCTCTTCTCTTTCTCCCGATCTCTCCGCCACTCTCGCTTCCGCCTCGTCGCCGGACCTCCGCTCGAGCTCGATCTGCCACCATGGGGAAGGATAAGACGGCGGCGCTGGAACGCGCGAAGAAGGCGACCGCGAAGGCGAAGGGCAAGCGGACCAGCCGGGGCGGATCCTCGTCGAGGTCCGGCCTGCCGGCGGGCTGGATCCAGGGCGACTGGATCCGCTCGGCAATCACGCAGGACGACCTCGACGACCTGGTGGAGGGGGGATTGATCCCCCACAAGTCGGCTCGGCTCCCGGGGGACGAAACCGAGCCGCAGCCTAGAGAGGGTGAGTGTGTCCTCCTAGCAACCCACGTAGATCGCGGATTCTCGCTGCCTCCCCACCCTTTCTTCCGGGGTTTTTTGAACTTCTTTGGGGCTCAGCTCCACCATTTCACTCCGAACACCATAGTCTATCTGGCCGCTTTCGTGTCCATGTGCGAAAACTTCTTGGGCTGTCGACCGCACTGGGGGCTTTTCAAACACATCTTCACTTGCCGTTCCCAGTCGGTCAAAAAGGCCAAGTCGAGTGACGAGAGGACGCGGGTGATCCAGATGTGCGGTGGTCTGGGGATCCAGATGAGGAGCAAGAGTACTTTCCCAGCGATGATCCTTCCTGACTCGGTCCGGGGCTGGCAGTCGACTTGGTTTTACTGCAAGGATCAGCCAACCCCTGGCCAGTCGACTGGACTTCCTCCTCCCTAGTAGAAAAAGGGTCAAATGTGAAGCACATTAGTGTCCGGTTTGAATTTGAGCCGGCACTAATGTGACCATTAGTGCCGGTTCCAACGGCTAGGCGGGCGGGCATCATTAGTACCGGTTCGTGGGTAACCTTTAGTACCGGTTCATGCCACGAACCGGTACTAATGAGGCTGTGTCAGGCTATGGTCAGCTGGGGCCCCCACGAAGACCTTTAGTACCGGTTCATGCCATGAACCGTACTAGAGTTTCTTTGTAAGCTGATTTTTAGTCCCACCTCGCCAAGAGAGAGGCAGTATGAGCGGTTTATAAGCCGTGAGTGCACAGACAATGACGAAGAGTTGCAATGCTCACCTGCATGTTGATTAGCTTCAAGCCTTGCGGAATAGCATAGATTGCACTGAGCTATGTGCAGTGCAGTCTACACTATTCCGAATGGCTTGAAGCAAATTAACCAGCATTGCACCTCTTTTTTATTTTAATAACTTATTTGAACTCCGGACTTCTTTTGTGTTCAGTATGCAGCATTTAAGCGACGTCATCAATTTCCAACATGTTCTGACATCATTTGTTGTTTTTCGGTCATTTACCTAATTGTTTAGAGAGCTAAATGACCGTGAAATTGAAAATCACTACAAAATGAATCCTGAAAATGTTGAAACTTGGCATGGTATCATCATATCACCCGCATAGCATGCGCGAAAGAGTAGAGAGGGTCACGGCAAAAACTGGACGCAAACTTGTGCATAGGACAATCATTTCACCCGCATAGCATGCGAAAGAGTAGAGAGGGTCACGGCAAAAACTGGACGCACTTCGTGTACAAACTGGACAAACTCTTCGGAGTATCAGGGTTTCGGACGAGAACTCATCTGTTACACGGGCCACTTCAATGTTTAAACTTATTTGAACTCCGGACTTCTTTTGTGTTCAGTATGCAGCATTCAAAGCGACGTCATCAATTTCCAACATGTTCTGACATCATTTGTTGTTTTTCGGTCATTTACCTAATTGTTTAGAGAGCTAAATGACCGTGAAATTGAAAATCACTACAAAATGAATTCTGAAAATGTTGAAACTTGGCATGGTATCATCATTTCACCCGCATCGCATAACATTGTGCACCGCCGGTGGCAGCGCACAACCATTAGTACCGGTTGGTGGACGACCGGTACTAAAGGGGCCGTTTCCCGCTATATAAAAAATTTGTTGGCGCGCTGCCCAGTGGGCCTGCCAGACCTAGGGTGTGCAAATGCAGGCCCAGAAGGGCCAGCAGACTCACAGGGCAGCGCGCCCTAGTTAATTAGGCCCAGAAGCCTGCTATATAGAGAAGCTCGAAGGAGCAGCCGCGGCTGGGTTTATAAACCAGTGCGGCTGCCCTTCGCTCGGCGAGGTGGGACTAAACATTGTGCACCGCCGGTGGCAGCGCACAACCTTTAGTACCGGTTGGTGGCTCCAACCGGTACTAAAGGGGGGGGGTCTTTAGTACCGGTTCGTGGCACGAACCGGTACTAAAGGGGCCGTTTCCCGCCCCTTGGCCTGGCGAAAATTGGCCTTTAGTACCGGTTGGTGGCTCCAACCGGCACTAAAGACCCCTCCTATATATATGGAACCTACGAAAAAATCAGTTCATCGACCAGTAGTTCTTCTCGATCCAAACTTCTTCGCCGCGCCCGTCGCCCCATCGCGCGCCGCCCTCGCCGCCCCCGCCGCCCGTCGCCGTCACCGCCCGCCCGTCGCCCCCGCCGCGCCCGTACGTCGCCGCCGCCTCTCGCCCGCCGCGCCCGTCCCCCCGTCGTCGCCCGCCGCCGCCCGTACGCCGCCGCCCCCCGGTCGTACGTACACACACACACACACAGAGACACACACACACACACACACACACAGACACACACACACACACACACACACACACACATACACACACACATTGTTTTTACTTATTTTCTATTTTCTGTTGTTTAGATTAATGTTAGATAAATTACGTAGATAATAATGTTAGAATGTTAATGTTAGATGAATTATATGGAAAAGATGTTAAATATTAATGTCAAATATATTTTACATGAATTAGAACAAGTTGAACTAGTTGAATTAGTATAGCTAGATATTAATTAGGTATATATATGAGATTTGAACTAGTTGAATTAATATAACTAGTTTATTTTTAGTATGAAAATTAATAGAACAAGTTTATTTTTAGTAAGAAAATTTAGGTATATGAGATTTGATGATCTAATCAAAATATTACTATATAGAACTACCTACTTTATTTTAGTAAGAAATTAATAGAACTAGTTTATTTTTAGTAAATGCTTAGTTGAATTAATAGAACTAGTAAGTGTTTAATGTTTCACCTATATATGAACATATATGTTAGATATTAGATGAATTAGTTAATTAATTAGTTGAACTAGTTAGTTGAATTAGTTTAATTAATTAGGTATATTCTTCGTAAGTGCTTAGTTGAACTAGTTGAATTAACAGAATTAGTTGAATTAATAGAACTAATAAGTGTTTAATGTTTCACCTATGAACATAGGAATGTCGTCTGACGACGAACACGATTTCATTATGTGTGAATACTGCGAAGACCAGCGCGGCCTGTGCGGCCAAAATTTTCTAGTTGATGATAGACGCTTCAGCATCAAGTGGATGCGAACTTCGAAGTGGATACATTAAGTCACAACGACAAGTCTTTTTTCGTAATTAAGCATGACTTATGCTTCATTTGCTTCACCTTTTAATTTTAATTTTTCACTATTCTACTAGCGTATCCCCTGTCATGCAAGAATTTTTGTCTTAGATAAGATAGGTTTCAGTCCTAACAAAATTATGGAGGTAAAAAGAGTTTACTTGAAGATCGAGCATGGTTATACCTTAACGTCAAATTATACAATGCAGACACATACACCTATTTTGAATGCAAAACTTGGCAAGCACTATGCAAGGCTTATGCATTTGAGCCTGATATGGTTATCACCTTTGATATTCGTCCAGAAGATGATATTGAAGGTAATAGAGACATCTGGGTCGATGTGCAGACGCCTCCAGTTCTACCATTATGTGAGTTTCTCAACCATATTTATGTCTTCGATATGAGATTATTTGAACCAGTTGAATAATTAATAGATCTCAATTTATATTGACAGCTTACTTCCAATCAAGCAAACATGTCCGGCGCTTGGTAGACAGGACCGTCCACTGTCCCGGGGCTGAACTAAACTGCGAGGAGACAAGTCATTATGTTTCATGGCTTGAGGATCTTGATGCTGTCAAGACAAATTTCTTTCCTGCACTTAGAAATTTTAGTACTCAAAACTTGCGACCAATAGTGTTCATACTGAACTACGGTCACATATATTTAGGAAAGATGGTAAGATTTCTACTATTTCTTCTCAGTGCATCTTTTGCACACATTATTTTTTAAGCTAAACTTCATTGCTAAGTATGTTACTATACGATGTTCTTCAACAGGGACTCCCGATGAATGTTGTGCCTGATTGGATCGAGACTAAAGGTACCATGAATATTGTTAGCTTACGGCCAAGATATCCTACAATGCACTTTAGTGCATTCAGGATTTCTAATAGCGAGGAATGCTTAATAGTAAAAGACTGGAGCAAAATTGTGAACGATCACAGAGAAGTACTAGGGGGCAGCAATCAGAAGCGCAACCCACGATTAGGAGACATGTTCATCTGCATGCTCCAATATGATGAATCAGCAAAGCTATACATGTTCTATGCTATTTTACCTGAGAGAGAGCAGCAGGAGTGATTAATTAGCTAGTTCATGCTCTTAGTACTTGTCCTCTCATGTCCGTGTTCTTCGTCCTGAACTTAATCTCAAAGAGTGATTTGCTTTTGTGGTGTTATGAACGCTTATAATATCATTACCATGTTGAACTCGATGATATCTTTGCTATGAAAACCGTTGGTGATGATATATATGATGCAAGAGTTTTTATATTAATTAATATGGTGATGATGATGATGAGTTATTATATCATTTATGAAAGAAATTGCATATTAGTTTCAACTGGATGGATTCTAGCTAAGTGATCAATTATATATATGCCATATCCATATTACCTCGATCACTTAAGTAGGTGATCAAGTATATATAATATGGATATGACATATACTTGATGACTTAGCTAGGATCCACATGCATCCAGTCAAACTAATCACCTAATGATTTAGCAACTCATTATAATGTAAAACAATCACTAAATTAAATTGAAAACACAAAATTAAAGTAAAAATAAAAAATAAAACCAAAACACACCAAAACATTTAGTACCGGTTGGTGTTCTCAACCGGTACTAATGTCCTACGCGCCCACGGAGCTGGCTCGTGCCACGTGTTTTCCCTTTAGCACCGGTTCATGCTAAACCGGTACTAAAGGGGGGGCTTTAGTGCCTACAATTTAGTGCCGGTTACCGAACCGGCACTAAAGCCCCTTGCGAACCGGTGCTATTGCCCGGTTCTGCACTAGTGTCCTTTCTCCTTGGCTCGAGTGGAGAAGCATGCTCCCCTGAAGGTAGTTCCAGAAGAGAAGGCGCAGGTCAAGGAGCTGGTCGAACGGGTCGTCCAGCTTGTCCGCGACGGAGTGACCGGGATGGATCTGCTGAGGTCTTTCTCGGTCGAACGCTCCAACCTCTTCACGCGCGCGATCATCTGATGGATGTTACTCTGGGCTCGAAGATACACTCGGATCCCACCTGAGGAGGTCAAGCGAGGAATATCTTGGAGAACTGGTTGAGGGGAATCACTGGCAACAAAGACAAACCCTCGGGGATCCAGGAGGGTGATTCATTCGACAACTCGCCGCCAGCCAGCAGGTATATTTATGTTAATCAAGTATCTTCCAGTTCACCAACAGATCCCGTTTGTGGTCGACTGAATGTCTTTGATTGTTATCTTTTCAGGCCCTCGTTGAAATGTACTCGAATGTCCAACGGAGTGCAGGACCCCGGCGCTGAAGAAAGAAGGGAGCGGGGGCGAGAAGCGGCGAGGGCATTCGGAAGTCGAGGAGGGACGAGGAGAGCGATGAATCGACCGATGAGAAGAAGTCAACTCGCCTCCCTCGCAGGGAGAGGAGGTCCAAGCACAACTTCATGACCCGCACGCGCTCCCGGACCTGTGGCTGCACCGATCGGGCAATCCTCGAAGCGCCCCAAGACGTCTTCCCCGACGCGACTGAGAGAATCCTCCAAAGCAATCCAAGGTCGCGCCGCTTTCCAGCGCCAAAAGTGTCGAAAGCCATCTCTTCCAAACCGCCCAAAGCTTTGCCCTCGGATCAAAGTGACCGTTCCTAACTATCTCCGGGTAACCATCTGACTTGTCCTTTATGTGGATTCAATAACTGGGTGTAACCGATTTGAAATGCGGGCCTTTGCAGTGCTGCTACGTCAGGGACCTCTTCATACCAGTACGGGACGAGGAAATGGAGGATGCGGTGACCTCTAACCCAGGTATGAACTCTTGCGATTTCGATTCTTGATCCTTTTAGGGTCGAGTGGTTTACTTGGGGTCGAATGTTCTGTCTTGCAGCTCCACCCAACATCATTGACCTTCCGGACGACGACGAAGATGTGGCTCCTAAGCCTAGGAAGAGCAAGAAGGTAACAGCTGGCAGGGTGGCTCGGCAGGAACCAACTGCAACGCCTCCAGTCTGTCAAGCTGAAGATGCGGGCAGGGCCGCTATGACGTTCGCTGCACCCTTGCCGAGTGGGCACCCCACGCGGTCGACCACGCCTGTGGTTCCTTCAACTATCCAACTCCATACCACGGAGCCTCAAGCAGCTGCACCTGGGTCGTCTACACATTTTTTCACCAGCCTACCCCGTCCCAGACAACCAGTCGGAAGCGGATGCGGAAGACATCCGACAGGCTGATATGATGATGGAGCAGGTGAAGATAGTGCACGAGAGCAGTCAGGCTGCCTATGACGCTAGTGCTGCTCTTCGGGCCAACGTCGAGGTGAGTAGACTTTCCGACTGTTTTTATTCTCGAAAAATCTTCTTCTGCATAATCTCCTGTTGTTCGCGTTGAATTAGAGCACCCAATGGGTGTTGCTGTCGTTTTTGGTAGTTTCGCTCTTCCACTCGGTCTGGGCGAGTGGGATCAAAACCGGTGGGGGCACGCCAAGTGCACCCACTGGGTGTAGTCCCCGAGGCTGCGGTCGACTGCTGGCAGTCGACTGTCGTCTGAGTTCTTCTTTTCTTGACGGCGCAATTGTTCTTTCCCTCTCTCTTTTTTTTACTCCTTGCACTCGACTCCGGCGGGCCGGGCAAGTGGGATCAGAACCGGTGGGGGCACGCCAAGTGCACCCACTGGGTGTAGTCCCCGAGACCGCGGTCGACTGCTGGCAGTCGACTGGGGTCTAAACAGCTTGTTGTCCACTTATTTAGGTTTTATTCATTCGGAAATGAACTGCTTTCGAACCTATCGATTGACCTGTCTCTTGCCTCCTGCAGAAGTCTTGTACTCTTATCTCCAAGTTTGCCGAACTCGAAGAGAAGCAGAGGCAACTCAACTAAGACTTGGAATTGGCTCAGCAAAATCTGAAAAAAGCTCAAGACGAGGCCGCTGGTATCGAAGGTAACTGATTGCCGACTGAATTTCAATATATCTCTTTGACCTCTTTTTTGATTCGATTATTTCTTTTGCAGAGAAAATGAAGTTGGCTCTGGACAAGAAGGACTCGGACCTCGCCTCCACGCAAAAAGCAGCCCAAGACAAAACCGCTCTCGCAGAAAAGAAGCTTGCTTCAGTCAGAACGCTTGAAGGAGAGGTGACTAGACTGACATCTTGTCTTAATGAAGCTAACCGCAAAGTTACCAGCCTGAAGAAGGATAAGGTCGCCCTAAACGAAAAGTTGGAGTCTGCGATCCACAAGAGGAACGACACAGAAGCTTATCTGAGGACCCTCGCCAAGAAGATTTATCTCATGCTGGGAGGTATTTCTTTTAATCCGACTGTGTTGATGTTTGCCATCGGATTTTGCTCGGTTGATTGAACTGACTTTTGGCTGCAGAACTTTGTCAAGACTTTGACGAAGAAAATGGGAGGGTCGAGACGGGTCTGGACCCTATCGCTTCCCCGGTCTGCGACGAAACTGCGATGAATGTGCTCCAACTGGAGTTCCGTATCACCAGCGCCACAAGCTACCTCGCACGCCTGAAGGAGGTTGTCTCTCGAATCGACTCGACGCTTTGGCCGGAGGAGACGCTTTAGAATGATCTGGAATCTCTGATGACTCGACTGAACGAGACCCCTGACCGAGTGCAAGAATGGAAGAAATCCTCCGTCCGTTGTGGTGCTGACGTGGCGCTGTCCCTGGTGCGAGTCCATTGCAAGGAGGTTCGTGAAGACAAGCTGGCTGCGATCAAAGTCGCTAACACCAAAAAGCATGACTCCAGTCCTTCATGGAGACTTTCATTGCTGTCGCCACTCGGATCGCTGATGGGATCGATCTGGACTCATTCGTGGTGCCTGCCAGTCCTCCTCCGGCTGAGTGAACAATCTTATGAAACTTGGATACGCTTTAAATTTGCCTCGGAATGCCGAGTGGTTTCTGTAACCGTTAAACTCCTTCGGGCTTGGTGCCCGAGTACTTTTGATTCGCTGCTTGGAACCTTTTAGTATTTATCTGAATTTGGTTTATCTCCGAATGTGCTTGTGTTTGCCTTCGGATGGACTTTGCTTGCTGCACCTCTTCGTCCTTGCGGATAGGGATGGAGCGGACGTTGTATTTGTGCCGCAGCTCCGAAGGAGAAGGTGGCAGTCGACCTGCACCTCGTCGTCCTTGCGGATAGGGATGGAGCGGACGTTGTATTTGTGCCGCAGCTCCGAAGGAGAAGGTGGCAGTCGACCTGCACCTCGTCGTCCTTG